>NW_011888887.1:3696674-3702950 GCF_000151845.1 Pteropus vampyrus | reverse complement strand
TGGATCTTGAGAAAAATCTCCCAAAACACAGTAAATAAAACAAATAAAATAAAAATACAAATGCAAAAAAGAAACTAAAGACTCGATAACTAGATAACTGAATTCTGAAACACATAAAATAAAAATAGTAATTAATTAGTAAAAGCAGAAAACATAAGCTGGAGAAATGTTTGAATTGGTAGGTGGAAAATTTAATAAGTTATCCATACTTACATACTCGGTGAAAATTTAGAATGTTATGAATAAAATTTTTTAAATCCTAAAAACATCATACAGTAGATAGGAGTTTACCAGGATTTGAGCCCATGCAGCCTGCTCCAGTGCACAGTCATCAGAACTACCACACTAAATAGACTGACTGCCTTAAGGTAAAAAGGGCAGCAAAGATCAGGCAAATCCAAACAAAAAGAATAAAAATTGAGCAGGGGTGGAAAAGAAGTTTATCTTCACTGAAACATTACAAAAGGAAGCTTTTTTAAGAGAGAAAATATGAATTGTACAGTTAAATTGTTCTTTTAAAAGATGAAGACTCTCAGGATGATTTCAGAACTAAAAACTAATATTCAGTGTCCAAGAAAAATACTCAAAGTGGCAAATAAAGTTAAAATAATAAAGGTTGCTAATGTTTATTAAGGACTTAAAATATGCCAAGCATTGTGCTAGTAGTAAGCCATTATCTGTATCCTTTTAACCCTCATAAAAACCAATTAAATAGGTTCTAATATTATCCTCACTTGACAAATGAAGAAATGAGGCACAGGGAGGTTTATTCCCCCAAAATCATAAAGGAGATGGGAGTTTACCAGGATTTGAGTCCATGCAGCCTGCTCCAGTGCCCAGCCATCAGAACTGCCACACTAAATGGACTGCCTTAAAGTATAAAGGGCGGCAAAGATCAGGCAAATCCAAACAGAATGAATAAAAATTGTATAGTCCATATTCTCTGACCATAAGATATGAAAAGTAGTTTTTAACAGCTAAAGTATAACTGGGAAAAAATTGCACTTGGAAATTGAAAACTACTTTCTAACATACCCTATTCAAGGAAAAACATTAAATAGTTACAGAACATTTAAGAAAAAATATAATAGTGAAAAAATAACAAAAATATGAAAGGTAGTTAGAGCAGTACTAAAAGGCAAACACAAACAGAGACATATTCCTTATTAAAACAAATGAAGTGGCTCATTTTGCAACAGTAAAAGCAAGTAGAAGGAATCAGTAAAGATAAAAGAAGAAAGGTCAAGAGTAAAATCCAGTAAAGTATAAATAGTTCTTTGAAGGTGGGAAGGGGTACAAAAAAAATAAAAGCTTTAGCAAATCTAATCACGATGAAGAAAAAAAAATCAAATGTGATAAAATCTTACAATCTGAACAATCTAAGTAAAATCTCTATAAAATTCTAATTCAAGAAAATCTGAAGTGTTATTTGTACTTAAGGAGTAATGTAAGATATAAACAGCCAAATATTTTAATCTGAAAATTTAGTCAAAGACCAGTTCTTTAATATAAAAGGCTACAAACCAGTAGGTAAGTCTATTTATTCTAAGAATTATGGTGTGTGTATATGTGTGTGTTATTTAAATTAGCTGCTACCATTTCAATTTAAAAAGTCAAAATATTTTACATAACATTTTGGAATTCCAGCTTGTCTTGAATAATTGGAGAAATATCCTGAAATTTTGGTTTCCATGGCCACACATGGCTGGAGTGGCAGAGTGGCTAGCCTCTTTGGGTGGAGCAGTTATCCCTGGTTCACCTTAGGACCCACAAAGCCTACAGCCTTCAGTTATAGCACTTTCCTGGCCAGTCCTATACACATTTTACGTGTGAAAAGGGGGAGCGGGGAGCTCCAATGGCTAATGATGGAAAATCAATTCTTTCTAAATTATCTTTAATTGTTGTCCATTTCCATCAAAAAAAAAAAATATAATAGAGTAGGAAGAATTTAACAAATTAATTCTAAAGCTCTTTGGGAAAATTAAGTGGTCGCTCATTAAAAGAATTTTTCAGTAAAGAAAGACAAGAGCAAATTTAAGCTGTCAGCTAATAAAACATATCACAAAGCTGTAACAATTAGAGTAAAATAGAAAAGTCCGTGAAAGAGGTCAGGAATTCGAGAAATCAATTCATGTTTAAATACAATAAAGACAGTACTCCAAATCAGTAGAAAGGATGGACTACTTAAATCTTAGGGAAGCGGCATAGCATGAAAGGGAATAGCCTATAGGGCTGAACAGGCTGGACTGGATAGGATACCAATCCGGCACATCCCAGCTGGGTGACCCTGAATGACCAGTGTCCTTATCTGCAAAATGTGGACAGTCACTGTACCTACTTCACAGAACTGTTATGAAGATTATCAGTTACCATTTGTAACGTACCTAGAACAGGGACTAACACAGTGTTAGTTATTTAATATGTAATATTAAATAAATAAAAGAAAGTAATTCATACTTAGATAATCCTTAAACTTCAGGGAGAAGAGGGGAAGAAGATATGGTGAACAGAAGCTCCCACCATACTACATCAAGAAAATAAATTTCAGGATTTTAAAAAGTGAGTTGTAAAAAACAAAACTAAGGAAAAAAGGACTATATAATGATCTCTAGATTAGGGAAGACCTTTTAAAATATGACAGGCAAAGTCAATATCAAAACAGATTAATCAATTTGACTATATAAAAATGTCAAAAGTCTATATATCAAGCACTAAGAATTAAGAAGAAAATAAAACACCTGAGGAAAAATAAGGGTTGTGTGTATGTATGTGTATAAACACAATTATAAATCAGTAAGAAAAATTACATGACCAAGTAATTCATAAAGCTTTGCCTGTTTGAGAAAATATGTAATATTGTCATTCGTCAAGAAAATTAAAATTATATATATCAACTATTAAATTGATCATGGTTTTAGAAAAAATATATATATTCCTGGCCAAAAGACAGTAAAATTGGTATATTTCTCTATGGAAGATTTTAGAATACACTAAAGCAACCTTTCTGGGGACCACTTTGATTATACACTTCAAAAAACCTTAAAATGTTAAGCCCCTTTGACCTAGTAATTCCATTTCGAGGACAAAGCTAGAACATAAGGATTTCAATGAAAAAGGTTCAAGTCACTTTTTCAGAGATGAACCAGAATCCAAAAAAAAAAAAAGATGTGAAGTAGTTTAAGTTTCAGATACAAAGCTAAGAATTTGCACCTTCTAAAAATTCAGCACTTGTTTCACTATATGATTAATATTTCACTATATGTTTAATATTACCAAACTTCAAAGAAACAGTTTTAAAACAAACCTTTTAACAGCATCCTTCTTCTTAATATCTATAGTATCCCACCACTTTGAAAGGTAAGAGATCTCAGACCATATAAACTTCCTCCGTGAGTCTTCTTTCAGCTTGACGACCATGTTATTAAAAATATACTGAGTCCTCTCTCTAAAGTATTCATCGAAAGTCTCCAACCAACCTAAATCAAGACACAAATATACCACAAAGTTCTGATTCACATGTCTGATTTCAACTCAGTCACAGTCCATTGCATTACCTTTGGATACCTTAGATGTTCCGGTAATATAAAGATGTACATAATAATTTAACAAATGTTTTCAATTAACGAAATTATATTTGAATAAACACAAGACTCAAAAAGTCACTAAAAATGAAATGATAAAAATACTTTGAGAATTACACAAATTCAGATGGAAATGAGAAAAAAAACCTAAGGCCAAAGCATCGGTTTATACTTAACAATTATAATATCTAATTAATTATTTATAATTTATCTCTAGTTTTAAGGAATTTTCTTATTTTAAATCTGAACAGTGTGTTAGCAAGTTGGCATTACTATTCTCATAATATGGGATGAAATTTTTATCCTCTCATGCCACATCTAAAATTCTCCACTAATTAAATATGTTAAACTACAGAAAAAGAAAATCACAAGTAGAAACTATATTTAAAAGCCATCAGTAGGGAAATAAGGTAATTGCAACACTATTATGAATACTGAGAAGTAGAATTCTGCCAAAAATAGGCATTAGTTCCCAAAGGCTGCTCATTATTTCATTTTTTAGTAGAACAAACTGACACTAATCAAACAACAAATATGTACACAACTATGTAAAGTTTTCTCAAAAGAGAATTGTAGTTGTTGATAACATAGTTCTCTGACTTTTCCTACTACTTCTCAAATATTCTGGAAATTTTATCTAAAGACATTTGCAATTTCAGTATGAAGAAACAAAAATGTTTCTTCGTACTGAAATTGCAAATGTCTTTAGATAAAATAGGTCTAAAATAGGTCCCTAACAGCCCCCCATCCGGCAGAGTATTAAAGCAACAAAAATGAGTGACCAAGGCAAAACCTACATTGCCACCAATTCCACCTACTGGCAAAGTGGATCCACTAGAGAATAACCTCTTATCTATGAAATCTTACAGGGAAGAATGTGTCTATAAATCCAGGCTGAACTACTACTCTATTGTTTCCAAGCCTCAAACATGTAGGAAAGTAAAATAATAAGGGCTCCATCTGGCTATTCTTTTGTCTATGATTAAGTTAATATTCAATGTATACTATATTTGCTGGCAACAACAAGAACAACAAGAACAACAACAAACTCTGCTAGCCTAGGGCACAGAAGACAATACTATTTCAACAATTCAAATAAGAGCTTTTGAAAAAGGTACTGCCACTGTGATTCTATTTCTCCCTTTTGTTTTAACTGAGATCTATTCATTTATTCCACACTTATTTACTGAGCACCTACAAAGTGACAGGTATGAAAGTAGGAGCCAAATAAGAATACAGTGGAAAATATTCTTTATAGAACTTTTTTGATCTAGGGCATTTTTTAGCTGTTTTTTCACCAAATAATGCTACCTGGATAATTCAATTTTTCCATGTTTAAATTAAAAGCCTGTATCTGTAAAGAAACAAACAAACAAACAAAGTGAGATGTCTCAGAGTGCTCAGACCTGAGCCTGAGATAATTAGCACTTATAAATATTAGCTGCTATTATTATTGCAATTATCATCATAAGTCTTTAACTGCCCTTCATCCATCTCAACAATCAAAGCAGGTAAATGAAGAAATAAAAGATATTTCTGGCTTGGTGTGGGCAGGATGACGCATACTTATGGGTTGTGCAGAAGGGCTCTACATGGGGATAATGGGGGCTGTCCCTGCAGCCTTCACTGTGAGGTCATGCAGCTCAGTCTTCCCCTGTGTGTCTCTGGCACCTCCTGAGCTGCTGTCTCTTTGATGGAAGTCAGGGTAATTGCCTGTGAGCGAGCTAGATTGCTATAAATGTCCAGCGTGACTGTGGAAATCATATGTTGAAGATGGCAAAGAGTGCATTATTACCCTGGAACCCTGAATGACTTCATGGAGTAGACTAGACAGTCTCTCTCCTCTACTCCCCTCTACTTAGGCTTACTGTGATTAAGAAATAAATATCTATTATGCTATATATATAAAAAAGATGTTTCTAATATCTAATTTTGAAAAGTATAGAATTTATTTAAAACATTTAAATAAACTCATCACATCTTAAACACATTGGTTACCCCAAATTACAGTCTGCACAGAATTCAGTCTATGCCCTTATTATGGGCTGAGTTGTGTCCCTTAAAAATTCGTATGTTGAAGTTCTAACCCTTAGTACCTCAGAATGTGACTGTATTTGGATATAGAGCCTTTAAAGAGGTAATTAAAGTAAAAATGAGGTGACGTGAGTGGACCCCAATCCACTATGTCCTTCTAAGAAGAAGTGAATAGAATACAGACACACACAGAGGAAAGACCATATGAAGACATTGAGAAAAGAAGGCCACCTACAAGCCAAGAGGCCCTCTGAAGAAACCAACACTGTCAACACCTTGATTTTGGACTTCTAGCCTTCAGAACTATAAGGAAATAAATTTCTTTTGTGTAAATCATCCAGTCTGTAGTATTTTGTTAATGGAAGCCCTAGCAAACAAATACAGTACTAAAAAAAAAAAAATTAATGTAGTAACAGCATGTATAGAAATTGATGTTACATACATTTGATTTGGGCTCAGTCTTGCAATACATAGGTTGATGTACATTAAATTAAATGTTATGATAGTATTTGGTAAAATAAATTCTCCCCACATCGTGATCTTTATTTTTTGTATGGTAATAACATTATATCATTATTCATCTGTCAGGTGCTTATTGAACTCTTGCTGTTGTAGGCTTTGTACCAGGTGCTAGGTTTATGAGAATTGAGTGGTTTGAAGT
>NW_011888887.1:3694001-3695325 GCF_000151845.1 Pteropus vampyrus | reverse complement strand
ATGTAGAATAGAAATGCAAATTTATTACTTCAACTAGAAATGAAACCAAGGGTAAAAGATATCACACACTACTAGCTCTAATATGTTCACTGTCTGTTCTGATGCTAACCTAATAATCTTTGACCAGTATCTTCAAGTTTCTATTAATATTTTAAAAGCTTCTGTCAGTCCTAAAATGATTTAAAAGAGACATCTCAAAAAAGGTATGTCCCTCAAATCATTGTTACGCTGTTATGATTTTAACTGCTACATAATGATTTTTGAATGAGTACATTAATTCTATTCAGAAGTTAAATGGGTACGAACTGTTAAGAAAACATAAAAACATTTTGAGTCAAAAATAATTATATCCAGATAATAAACATTTAAAAAATGCACCTTAAGCTTCAAGTTGTTTCCGTTTTAACATAACATTCTCAAATTTAAAAATAACTACAAATGGGGCTCATACGAAAAGAAAGCTCCTTTAGTAACGAAGTTATTCTCTATCAACAGGTGACTTCCATCACTTGTCAAATACTTCAATATTTAACTGGAACATCCGACCTTACACTTAAGAAGACAGATACAATTTTAATTGGTATTACCATAACTCACAGTTGCTGCTGATTAATTTTAATTCCAACATTTCTATTATAAGTTAAACTTGCTTCCCCCTACTAATAAACTGTGAAACAGTTTTAATTAACGTTCTTTTCTGGTTTATTCATTCAAACACAAACCAAGCATCTAATAAGGGCAAAGCAATAAAGCTAAGCTAAATGAAAACAGATTCTGCAGTAAAAAGATAAAAACACTGTGGGAATAAAGAAATGGTAAATTCTTAGCACAATGAAAGAGAGATTCTTAGATTAGTAAACATCTAGATAGAGAGAAAGGGTGGTAGTCCCAAACTGAGGTAAGAGCATATGGAAAAGACTAAGCCATGAAGGTACACGGCAATTTCAGGGAGCAGAAGGCAGCTAGATATGGCTGCACTGCAGCTTATATGGTGGGGGTTTATGGGGTTGAGAAATATGCAGCTTATGTGGTTGAGAAATAAAATAGAAGCAGGAGACAGATCACTGAAAACCTTTTAAACCATTTTTGTTTCTTACTGAAAACTTAGAAGGAAGAAAGTTAAGGTTTTCTGATCTGTGCTTTCAATGATAACTGTTCTGTGAGGGCAAAGTACAGAATAAAAAAGCAAAGAAGAGAAGTAGGAAATGAGACTACAACCATTCTGCTATAAAATGGTTAATGGACTACAGTGGAAACAGATGGAGAGAAATAGGAGATCAAGGAGGCAAAACGAAGAGAACTTAGTAAATGACTAACGTTTCCA
>NW_011888887.1:3685545-3690576 GCF_000151845.1 Pteropus vampyrus | reverse complement strand
AGATTCTGCAGTAAAAAGATAAAAACACTGTGGGAATAAAGAAATGGTAAATTCTTAGCACAATGAAAGAGAGATTCTTAGATTAGTAAACATCTAGATAGAGAGAAAGGGTGGTAGTCCCAAACTGAGGTAAGAGCATATGGAAAAGACTAAGCCATGAAGGCACACGGCAATTTCAGGGAGCAGAAGGCAGCTAGATATGGCTGCACTGCAGCTTATATGGTGGGGGTTTATGGGGTTGAGAAATATGCAGCTTATGTGGTTGAGAAATAAAATAGAAGCAGGAGACAGATCACTGAAAACCTTTTAAACCATTTTTGTTTCTTACTGAAAACTTAGAAGGAAGAAAGTTAAGGTTTTCTGATCTGTGCTTTCAATGATAACTGTTCTGTGAGGGCAAAGTACAGAATAAAAAAGCAAAGAAGAGAAGTAGGAAATGAGACTACAACCATTCTGCTATAAAATGGTTAATGGACTACAGTGGAAACAGATGGAGAGAAATAGGAGATCAAGGAGGCAAAACGAAGAGAACTTAGTAAATGACTAACGTTTCCAAGAGAGAGTAGTGGAAGTGTCAGGGATGAAGTCCAGGTTTTCCAAAGAGCCATAAGTCTTTGCAAATCTATAAACCTGCTAATTCTTCCAAATGCTTTTAACTCAGGCTTCCAAAATAATCGAACCTTTCCCCCAGGTCATTCAGTGTCTCTAACAGTTTTCAAAGCATATCAGCTTCACTTCCATTAAGTTGTTGGAGATATAGCACTTTTTGAACCCAGGTAAGATGCTGTCCCTGGAAATTCTATCCCACACCACAAGAATCCTTTCGCATTACTGTTAGGACAGCCAGGGTTCTGTTCATCTCTCAGCTATATATGTAAATGTCCAGCTGTGACCCCCTACTATTTTGCTTTTCTAAATGCCCTTTAAAAGAGCTGCTTACCTTGACACCTGATATCTGCAATGGTCAGATCAACCTCTAAAATAATTTCTAAATCTGTGCTAAAGTTACTTTCCTCTCTTGTTAAGGATTCCATCCGGAGTGTCTACTCACACCAAATGAGGATACTTCAGGCCTAATAAGTCTTCTCCAAACAGCTTGGTTGTTTGAAGTCATGAAAAGTGTCTATCACATGAGAGACATCATTAGAAGTAAAAGAGAAACTAACTTTCCTTGAGGAGTCACTCTTAGGATATGAGGAGGCTACAAATGCTGGGCAAATTATCAGCAGCATTTTAAAAGCTGGAAAATCCTGTTTCTAAATCACTTCCTAATTGTAAAATATGTAGCAATGAGGGAAACCACTCACCATCTCATGAACTAATGTAGTATTTAAAGACAGAAACATCCATTTCAATAGGCATAGACTAGAAGAAAAAAGGGATAGGAACCACTGCGGTGAGCTGTCTACTTTTGCAAGATAGTTAATAAAATGTTTTATATGATTAACAATGTAACATAGATGACATTTGGCTTAGAAACATTTAAAAGGCTTTCCTCCTAAAAGCTCTGCTTCAAAAAGGGGCAACATTAAATAAAGGTTACAAGTCCAGATTCCAGAGCCAAAAGGCTAGGGGTTCAAACCCAGCCCTTCCACAGACACATTACTTATCCCCTCTTCTGCCTCAGTTTTCTCATCTATGAAATGAGGGTAATAAAAGTACTTTTGTCATAAAGTTGCTGAGAGCAGTAATGGATTTAATAAATATATAAAGTACTTAGAATAATAAATATATAAAGTACATAGTAAATTCCCTTAAGTACTAGCAACATTTGTATAACCAGGGCCCTAGTGAGCTCTGAAGCACCCAGGATTGAAAGATAGACAAAAGTAACCAAAATAGGGTAACTGGGAGATTTTTAAGGAGCACCGACATCTCTTAGGTGCTACTTGACACATGTGCTCCTAAGGAATGTAGCCCAGTTAAAACCCAAAAAGATTTTTTTCCCCTCTAAAAAAAGAACTTCATTACACCAAGTCTAAAGATTTCTTAACAAGACGATTCTAAAAAGCCATGTAAATATTTATCTTAAATGCCATCATTTTCTTAACAATTAAGACTGCCAGATAAAATGCAGGATGTCAGTTAAATCTGAAGTTCAGATAAGTAATAAATGTTGAATATAAGTAGGTCCCCTATGATATTTGGTAAACATATACACTAAAAAAATTTCATTGTTTATGTGAAATTCAAGTTTAACTAAGCAGCCTGCTTTCTCTTTTTTTCTAGTAAATCTGGCAACCCTACTAACAACCCTAAGTTCAGATAAATGTGCTAAATGAGCCAATGCTCATAAAGCAAGAAGAAACAGAATCATTTAAAAGAAATAAAGTATATTAAGAGGCAGCATGGTCAATGGAAAGCACATGGATCTTATCATCAGGCAAGTCTGAGCTGCAATTCACCATCCTCTGCCAATGTATAACTGACTGACTTTGAACAAATTACTACACCAGCCTTAGCCTCACTGCCCTTATCAGGTCGGTGAGGTTTAATTACCACTTTTCAGGGTTGCAAAATGGATGACATAAAGTAACACACACTGGACATTTCCCTGATGCAAAACAGGCAATGAATGCCACCTCTCAGTTCTTTCTCATACTATCTTAGCTCCAGAAACTCAAATATCTATCACAGTAGCCAAAACCAAAGAACTCACTTTATTTCGCAATAACTAAACAGGACAAAGTACTCCCCAAACTGTGGCCAAATTCAAACCTCTCCCTCTCCCAATCATCTCATTTCATTCAGCAGGTACCTTTGACAGCCAAAGTTCTGTCCCCACTGCCTCTCATACATGGGCCCTGCCCAACAGTGTTCTTCTGACTGTGCTTAACAATATTTGAACAGAAAAGCCTTAAAATAACATTACACTGTGATTTCCTCATGTTTTGGGGTTTTTTCCCCACAAACTTTTAAAGAATAAGGATACATAAATTCATTTCAAATTAGAATATATACTTAATGCAAAAATCTGTTTTCTTAATTTAAAAAAGCTGAAAAATCCTAATCATTCATTTGAGTCAATAAAATTCTGCAAATGCACAAAGAAAAATTATTTTGCAGTGTGGCTCCTGGGTCTAGATCTTCCTTCCATTTTGTAGTCATACCACATGGGGGATTTTTTTTCTGATGTTCATTTTACAAATTGCTTAACTAACAATATGCTGTCCAACTTTCCATTTAGTATACCTTATCTTCTCTCTACACACTGTGATTTCTTTGAAGAAAAATTACCTAAATATTTCAGCAGTTAAACTATTGGGAAGTAAAGAATTAAGATTGTAGATACAAAGGTGCTGTAATTGTGTTTTAATCAGCTTATTAAATACAACATGAACATGTATCAATCAACTAACATTTAATTTCATGGTCTATGATTCAAAACTTTTCAAAAGCACAACAGTACAAAGTTATCAGCATTTACCTAACAATTCCTTTCCAATTTTGTTTTAACTCATGTAAACCATAGAAAATATTGTATGACAACTGTTACATGTCCTTATGGACTGGAAGGAGACATAATTAGAAATTTTATTAAAATACAAACATAGGTTGAAATTTATCTTTCTTGACAGATATTACCAACTTGAACCAAGAAGAAAAATATTTACATATATAAAAACACAGCAACATAATTCTTTAAGTTAGAGGACTAAATATAGAAATCCTTAAAACAATCTATTTCAAATGTTTCTAGCCCCAAAGACAAAACTCCACTGATGAAACAAACAACTGAGCTAAAGTTTGTTTTAAATTGTTGCTGCAGAAAATGCAAACAAACCTCTATAAATCTCATTTAGAAAGTAAATTGCCTAATTGCACATTCATTTCAGAGTATTATACAGACTTCCCATCATGGAGTCACATGTGTAATGTATGTGCATTTACTTATCTCTTCCTCCACTGAAAAAGTGGTTTTTCATGATCTGAATGATTCAATTTTTCATAGAATAATTTAGTTTATCAAAATTCTACTTTTGTTAAGGAGCGGTGAAAATTATTAGAAAAAGTCAGTGGGTTCCTTTCTCTAGAAATTTGCTTGATAGCAAAAATCTCTCTAGTTTTAATAGGTCTGTTTCTGACCATTATTTTTTCTTAAGTGGAGAAGGCCCTGAGGGTAAGGGTCATTAACATCTTTCACTAAGACAAAAAGATTCAACTGTGGTTGCTAGGATACCAACAGACAGATTCATTTATTGCAGTCAGGAACAGTTATTAGGGGTGTCTGCTCACAGAACAACATACTTACACTGAGAACCAAACAAACAGAACCTAAAAAGCAGCGGCAATCCCTGCCCTTGAAGAGCTTGATATCATCCGTTTTTGTTATTTAAATTATAAAGTAATTTAAAGTATATTCTAAATAAGATATTTTTAGTATTAAAGAAATAGAAATAGTAGACAATGAAAAAGAGAGGAGTTAAAGAAAAATGTGGGCCAAGGTCAAATATTTCATTTGAGTCTGCAGAGTCAAATTCCTTTATTCATTATCTTATTTAACTGAATGAGTCTGTGCTACATGCTGGTTACTGTTCTAGGCATTAGCATCCCAGTGGTTAATGTCAAATGAGTCCTCATTGAGCTTACATTCTAGTGAGGAGACCAAGATAAAGCAATATAAATACTTATATCTGTGCCTAGGCAGAAGTTTGAGTGTATGTACAGCACTGGAAAGCTGTGGCGGGGCATGGAGGCACACTAGAGAAGGCCTTACATATATTTAGTGATTACTCTACGCCAAGTGTAGAGCTAGGCAGTGAGAATCGAGTGTAGCAAGAGACACATGTTCTCTGCCATTCCTGTTTATTTAAGTGAGAGAGCCAGGTAAATTTACAGGAAAGTATTCTGATGTCACTACTTATGTAAGCTTGGCAAGTGGCTAATACCCTCATCATGGATAGCAGCGCTAACCTTCAGGGATTACTGGGAACAGTAGATATTTATAAAACATTTGGCACAGTGCCTAGTGAACTACAAATTTTATTATTACAGTTAAGCGTCCATGCTATAGAATAACAAGAAATGACA
>NW_011888887.1:3642686-3685495 GCF_000151845.1 Pteropus vampyrus | reverse complement strand
GTACAGCACTGGAAAGCTGTGGCGGGGCATGGAGGCACACTAGAGAAGGCCTTACATATATTTAGTGATTACTCTACGCCAAGTGTAGAGCTAGGCAGTGAGAATCGAGTGTAGCAAGAGACACATGTTCTCTGCCATTCCTGTTTATTTAGGTGAGAGAGCCAGGTAAATTTACAGGAAAGTATTCTGATGTCACTACTTATGTAAGCTTGGCAAGTGGCTAATACCCTCATCATGGATAGCAGCGCTAACCTTCAGGGATTACTGGGAACAGTAGATATTTATAAAACATTTGGCACAGTGCCTAGTGAACTACAAATTTTATTATTACAGTTAAGCGTCCATGCTATAGAATAACAAGAAATGACATTGATGGAAATTGAGGATGGCAGAAAAGGGGAAAGGATAATAAAGGTCTTCAAAAAATCAAAAAGGGAGGAAAGGTGGTTCCACAGGAGGACTTGCAAGACACACTGCAAAGTGTATTTATAAAACCTACAAGAAATAGTATACAATGGAATCACATCACATACCCCATTAAGTGACAAGATCTGAACTACACGATTGGCAAAAAAGGAAGAAAGAACAATTTAAATACTATAAGCGCCTCTGCCTCTATTTCACTCAACAGGGGAATATTTCAGAGTGAATGGGGTTTACAGAAAAAAATATCTATCTTCTACAGGTAGTCTCGGATACCACATGTGAAGTTTAAGCATCTTACTTCACTGAGTGTGAGTCTAGATATAAACAAAGATATATTTTTCATATGCATCCCTTAAATGCAGATGTATTTAATCTGGTGCTATTTTGATTAGATGTGATTTTCATCATCTTTTATACTTACTTGATAACTACCTCCTGCTTAAGATGCTACTACACCTATATGATCTCCATTTTACAGATACACAAATAAACATGCCTGAGGACACAGGACCAGTATGCAGTAGAACCAGGAAGCCTGCCTCATTCTGCCTGGCTCCAAAGTTCCGTAGTCTTTCCACAACGCCCAGCCATCCCTGACTTAGGATTTGAAGGGACAAGCTAAGATTAAGGGGGAGGATGATGCAAAACATATAAGAGAAAAAATTAATAAAACTGATGGGTATTTGCAGAAAAAGATAAAGGCATTAAGACCAAAGACAGAGAAACCAAGTCAGAAGCTGACGTATGGTAACTGCTCATCACAAATTTCCAAAACAATATTGATTTCATGTATTTTATACCTCTGTGCTTACTAAACACTGAAGTATTCTGGAAATGCAAACATTTGAACATCCAAGCTCTATCTCCTTCACTACCTCTCACACCCCAAAGAGGCATGCAGCACACACACAAACACACAACTTCACCAAATCATGTGTCCAGACACTAACTTGTTAGGTCTATTGTCTTAGAGAAAGGAATACACGATAATAAAATAAATTAATGGAAAAGAATATAAGTAGGATATAAATGTTGGGAGTAAAGAAAAAAACGTCCAAAGTACTAAGTGAATAGCAGTATGTGACAGTAATAATAAAATTGAGAAATTGGGAAAAATAACAAATATAAGTATTAGTAATTCCTTCAAAAGAGGCTTTGTAAGTACATTCCTACCTACCTTCCACCCTACCCCTCCAAAAAAGATCCTGCGACTAAATTCACTGGGCATTTACTCTGTGCCTGTGTATTCACACTAAAACATATACACATTGAATCATATTCCTCATTACAATTTTAGCAATTTCTACTTACCTTGGGTAAAAATGTCTGGCCCCAATAAAAAATAAAAGTCATAATTTGAGATAACAATCATGATAATGATAATGACAGCAGTTACTTTGAGGCCATTCACCATGCGTTTACGTCTCACCCAATGAAGTAGTTTATCCTGATCCGACCTGGGAAAACACTTCCTCTCAGATTAAGTAACTTACCTAAAGTTGTCTAATATCTTAGACATGATGGGGTTGGGATTCACTCGTGTCTGTCTGACACCAAGGCTCTTAACCACTTAATGCTGTTTCTCCATTTTAAAGATGCAAACTTTCCCATGATCACTCTGCCTTTTTTAATGTAGAGTTTATGGACACAAAATAATTCTCCCACATAGTATTTTAACTAAGTAACTAAAACAAATGATCAGTACCTTAAATGTATGCAACTTTTTATCCCCCCAAAGCTAAGACCTTTCTGTGTTTGTTACTATTTCATACTGCACAAGTACTATCCTTAAAAGGCAAATAAATTGATAAAATGAGAACTCAAAAATATAATGACATATAAAAGGAATATGATAGTGTTGAAAGTCAGAGACTATGCCTCAAAAATTTGAGAAGCGGGTTCTACCAGATTCTCATTAAAATATTCTGTGCCTACAAGGGCTTAATAACTTCTAGTTTTTTGAAGTGCGAATTTTACCTGGGTCATTATGGGAATGAGGTACCACAAAGACTTGAAGGGGCTTAGTGTCCCATTCGTTAGATAGATAGGTAATGTCAAATCCTTGTTTCCAAACTCCACCATCTGGATTGTCAAAAGGAATTAGATTGTAAACATCCAACATCTAAAAATATAAAGAAACAAACAACAAAAAAAGTAAATTTAACCATGTATAACCATTATTGATTTAAACTTCATGTTGAAAAGTATTTGCTTAAAACTAATTGTTGTACTCTGAGTATATATTTTACGAGATAAAACTATTTCTGTAGACATTAACTGAAGAGACTAAGGAAGAAAACATTTAATCACCACTGAAAGGCTTAAAATGCTACCTGTATTACATAATTATCTTGAAAAATAATCTCCTCTCACATCTGTTTCTAATAAAAAATAATTTCAATTCCTCTTCCTCTGCTTTACTTACCAATACAATTTAATAGAAATTGATAAGAACTGAAGAGCAAACAAAAAATTTGATTATGATCGAATATTGAGCATTTTCAGTACTGAAAATTATTTTTTGCTTTGAGTCGTCCTTATTTTATGCATCTATATTATGAAAATGCATCTATAGCAATTCTCTCATTCGACACGTAATGTTTACTGTTTTTATTAGAAAAATAAAACTACAACACGGTCAACTAGATTAAACTGAGATTTAGCTTTGAAGTGTTTAAATGTTTTCTAAGTTTCCAATGCAATATTCCTTCTACATGATAATTTATTTGAAGCAAAGGAAAAAAATTCTGCCCTCCCAAAAAAACCCTACAAACTTTTACTCACCATACTCTCTATAATACTAAATGTGACAAAGAACACAACCACCCTTTGGTAAAATTTAAATTATGTAAAAATTATATCTTATTTAATAAATGGGTTACAAAAGTTTTTTTAAAGATATCAAGCAAATTACATAAAAGTGAATACAAAGTATTTTGTATAACGTATCGCTCACTTTGGAATTCATGACTTTAATAAATAAAACGCTCCCAGGGTAAGTCAGCAAATCTTTGGGAACCAGCTGGACAGGAAGATGTGTTAGCAGTCTCTACTATTCCTTTCAGTTCTTTCTTTGGTCCTGCGGATCTCCCAGTCCCTGCTGCTTTCCTCTGCCTGCCTTTCATAGTTGCTCTGCATCTCCTTTCTGTCCATCCCAGATTTAACGCCCCCCCACCCCGCGCCAAAGTTTAGTTTCCCTTTAAGAGGTACTTAATTAAAACGTGAATAAAGCCAAGCCTGGCAGAAATAAATATCCCTTCGAAGCACAGGATCCTGATCCTATCTGAACCTGGCCGCACACTAGCTGATGAGGTTGCAGGCAAAGGCCTGGACAGCTCCATTGTCCCCAGCTTCCTGTTTGGCCTGTGAGCCATGGTCTCGCGATCATATTATGTTCTGTCCCAGGAATTAGTGAAAACTTCTACTCTGAAGCAAGACCAGAGCCAACTCACTTTGTACAACTTTAAGATATGCACCACTTAGGGTCTTGTCACCAAGTTCCAGTTTCTGGTCTAAGGTATGAGGTTAAGCATAGCTCTCTGCTAATTTGTAGAACATAAAAATATGAATGACACATCCTAAGTTTAAGAAAGGCGGAAATCCTTTCTTACCCTAGTCGTCAACTCTACTACCCTCTAGAATAACGTGATCCAAGAGAAATATAATGCAAGCCAAATATGTGATTTTAAATTCTGCAGTGAAACAAAATAGGCAAAATTACTTTTAATGCTCTATGTGATTTAGCCCAATATATTCAAAATATTACCATATCAATGTGTAACCAATATAAAAATAAACAAGATATTTTACATTCTTTTTTCATACTAAACTGCAACACTTTGTGTGAATATTAGAGTACATTTCAAAGCAAACTAGCCACATTCCAGGTACTTAGTAGCCACATGTGGACAGTAGCTTCCATACTGGAAAGCAGAGGTCTAGAATATGTCCTTTCCCTTTCACAAAGAGATAATGGGCAAAAAGAATCTAATTCTACACTGTGTGAAACCTCTAATGTATAACAGTGATATAGTAAGAGGAGGGTTTTTCTTGTACTCTCCAAAGGAAGGTAGGAAAATCTCTTCAGCTAAATTTAAACCTTGAAAGGTCTTCTACTATTACAGAAATTAAGACCTAAAAAGCATACAAAAAGGCCACATTCACAAAATGTAAAATAGGAAAAATTAGGAGAAACACAGAATTATGGAATTTTATCACTAAACAAGAACATTAATGATCTTGTGACTATTCAAATCACTTTATAAGAATAGATACCAAATCAAATCTATAAAAACAAAAACAAAGCCCAGTGATTATTAACAAATGTATACATTACCTGCACATCTGAATTCTGACTTCCACTTTGTGATGCAAACAGACAGTCTGCAGGGTTGTCTGTGAGGGACAATTGTTTTGATGACAGAAGAGGTGAGCCAGCACCCTGGCTGAAATTGCCTTGTGAACTTTTCAGCCCATCCTCCACAGACTCACTCAAATTGATGACAGAATCTCTAATATTTGAGATGATCTCATTATTCTCAGCCAGCAAATGCTCCAAATGGTCTATTTTTTCTTGCAACATTGAGAGCTGGCCCTACAATAAAAAAGAAAAAGGCAGCTATATGAAACTCTTATATAGCTCTGCTGAGGCACACACTTTTTTTTTTTTTTTTTTAATTATGTGCCTGCCCAAGAGTGCAGCCACTCACCCTTCACTTTCCACTTTTATAAGTGGGATCACAGAAAACATGAACAGCTGGCAGGGTTGAAAGACCAATTTACAGCAGAAAATCTTCTTCATGGCTGCAATCTTTGTTTAATCATATTTTAAAATATGCAACAGAAAGACCAAAAATATTTGGGGATATATTTCCTATTACTCCCAAACTCAGCCCTAAAAGATCTTTGGGTCTCTAACATCACTAAATACAACAATATATTACATTCCGATATGAAATCTTAAATTTAAGTATACCTGATTCCAGTTATTCGTAAGGGTCAAAAAGTTTGAACCTGAAAACAATCATTTCATCTCAATCTGTAACATTAGTGGACAATCATAAGAACTGCCATCTGTAGAGAAATCAATTAGTCAATTGTTAATTAGCCAAATACTTGAAAAAGACTGGCATGAACTTCTTCCAAATAACCACACTGCTAAGTTATTTTGACTGCTTCTACTATATGGTGTGACTTTTAGGTTTTTTAATTGATCTTCATATTAAGAGGGCTGCTGTCTCTGTAATATAAACCTTGCTATATAGAATAACACCTCAGCTTATAAGGGCAAGGACCACCTCCATCTTGTCCATTCCTATACCCAGGGTTCCAAATACAAAGTAGATAGTTATAAATTTATCAAATGGCCCTCATATTTCTGGAACTCAACTATAATTCTTTAGTGAACACCCACTGTGCTAGGTATAATGCTACATGCTGGGAAGATAGATATGCATAAGATATGAGTCCCTGTCTGAACACACAAGGTGACATTGTAACTACAAATAGCTAAACGTCCCAAAGTAAAAGACTGCTCAAATGGTATATTAAACATTACTAAACAGTTTTCAGTCACTGAAAATTTAAAAATATATATTTTTTAAAAATAAAAATATATGGAAAAGTATTTCAAGGAAATGCATTTGAGAAAAAGTAGTTTTAACATAATATGTATGGATAAAAATAGTATGTATGACATGATCGCCTTCTGAAAAATAATACATATGGAAGCCCATAATCAAGATGGTAAATGGGCATTTATATTCTTCTTTAGTCTGTTACGAACAGTTGTTGATTTTGTAATGGGGAGGCTGAGAGAAACAAGGATTCTATTCCCGGGTTATTGGCCAGTTCAACGAGGGAAGAGGAGGAAGCAACAGTCTGCTATCTACCAAGAGAAAGCCATTTCAGCACAGTGACAGAAGTCTGAAGGGACTAGGGAAGATATTTTGGAATAAGTAAAAACACAGCCAAAATTAAAGCAAATCAGCAGCAAATTATCTTGGGAGGTAGTGGGAGAGATGACACAGGATGAATACCCAAAGCTCTGACATCCCAGAGACAAGGAGCACAAGATGGCCATATACCTCCTCAGATCTCAAAGATGCTTTCACAGGCCTCTCTACTTATTAGAAACAGAAATAGCCCCCTACACGTCAAAACTGCAGTCTTTTAAGGTAACTGTCACCTCTAGGTGGGGTGGCAAGTCCCCACAAGGTAGAACTCTGAAGCCTGTGCATCAGCGTATACAGAAGTAGGAAGTGCAAGGTTTTAGCACAGAACTCTTCCTGGAAGATAAGCCTCGTTTCCCCTCGTGAAGAGTAGAAGAGAGAGTATGGATCCAGTTCACAACTAGAAATGGCAAAGCAAAGGATGGATCAGTACAACACTAGGTTTAAGGTGCAAAAAGAAGCTAGTCAAACCATGCCAATTCCAGGTCAGCAAAGCTGCTGAGCAGTATTATACTACAAACCTTTTTTTTTTTTTATAAGCACACATCGATGTTGGTTGAGTGGTTCTGAGTGGAAAGGCCAAGGGGACCCCTGACATAACTCAAAGTTCATCCAAAGAAGCTAAAAATATTTGAGAGCCAGGTACACAGTTGATTAATCTGTATATATTTTCCTAAACAGACATGCTATCAAAGGCTGTCTGAAATAAGGGGAAAACTTTTCTTCAGTCATTTATCACAACACTGTAGACTGCAGGTTTTTGAAATCATTTCTGATGAATTCCTGTTGAATATTTCCAATACTGAAGATACATGTCGGCTTCAGTGATGCTTGCAATTTCTACCACAGCAGGTAACAACAGTAAATCAAGTTCCTCTGATTCCAAGCAGAATTAGAACATGTTGACTCATCTTGCCTATAGTAAAGCTACACACCTCCAAAAAATAAAACCTTAGCTTATTCTAAAATACCACCCAATAATACTATAATAATTATGTATGGTAACAAATGTTTTTTAGACTTACTGTGGTGATCAATTCGTAAGGTATATAAATGTTGAATCACTATGTTGTACATCTGAAACTAATAAAATATTATTTGTCAATTATAGTTAAAATAAATACTTTTTTAAGTTAAGGGGAAAGAAGACATTAATTCCAATGAAAATAAAAAGATGTGCTGGAAAAGCTAAAAAATATAAGTACCACCATCCTCGAGCTTTTAATGATGTCACATAGTGTATAAATTAATACATGGGTGCCGAATTTCTCCAGATCTTCCTTTACTTTCAGGAAAAGATAATTTTGGAGCCATGCACAGGGAAAAGCTGCCTATAGCTCAATAAACACACACTGAGAAAGAAGAAGGCTCTTTATGGAATAGTCTTAACTATATCCCATAACCCATGAGGAGAATATTATTCAAAATAAACATTATAAGAGATGGATGTTTCATGAAAAAGGATCCTGCAGGCACTAAAAATGATTTCAATCTCATTGTTGCTTTAAAGATACAATTAATGATCAGTACCTAGAATTCTATACTGAATGAAGTCCATTGAGAAAATTGTGGCCTAGAGATATGTCAGCATAATGGTCTAATGAAAATTATTTTTGAAACTATATTATACAGTGGAATAAAGTCTCCCTCCAAACAGCTGAAATTTTTTGAAATACGCAAATTCTATACACATGACAGTGATATGACCTTAAAAAGATGCACTCGTAGTCTACATTAAAGTAACAGAAATCATAGATAATGTTTCAATTAAGCTGACAAGTCAAAGAATACTGATAGCAATATTTAAAAAGACAATTTTCTGTAGGCAAGAAAATCACATGAGAAAACCACTTTAATTTCTTTGATTTGCTAATCAGTTCTACAAGGAGGCCTCGGTGTTGTACTGGTGAGGAGTGGAGAAGGAGGTCATGACATTTGATATACTCTGCTTTTGGTGAAAGAGGAAAACAGTGAAAAATCACTGATATCAAAGATCTTTAACAGAGAAAATTCAGAGCCTGCTTGCTACAAGGCAAAATGGGATCTGCCCTATGAACAAAATCAATGTGCATCTACAGCTAAATCTGAAAACTTATTATGTAATTATTTGCTACAGGTAAGACACTAGTCGCTGAGACTAGCATCACCGTGATCGCTGAAGCATGCTGAATCTGCACACCTTCTTCCTTCCTGTTACAATTGAAAAAAAAAAAATGCATGCCTTTCCCTTCCCTTACTTCAAAGGCAAACACAGCTGGTGAGCTCCAACCCCATCTCTCTCAACTGCTCAAAGGCTATATTCTTGTGGTTAAACTCTCTCAACAATGCTTCATCAAACTCCACTTTTAAAGACAACTCGTTCTCAGTAATATAACCTAACATGTTCGATTAGGTCGATCTATATGAAATTGCCATTCTGGTAAGTCAAAAAGTAGTCAAATGTCACCAGTGTCTTATGGTTCAACTTAACATGTTATCCTATCTTTAAAAAAAAATAAATAAATCAAACTCAGGTGGTTCCCTTAGCTCCATATTCCTTTCCAGGGCCACACCCCCTTCATGGACATACAAGGATTATCAACAGTCTACAATTATTATTTCCCTTCCTTATGAATTTCCATTGGCTCATCTGCCTACCACTCCACCAAAACTCCCCTTGGAAAATACCCAAAAGCTTCCATGCTGCCAGACCTGATGAGCAAACTGTTCTCACCTTATTCATCACTTCAAGGAGCATTTGGCACTCCTTCCCCCAGAAACGTTTTCTTCAATCACTCCTAGCACATGTTCTTGGTTTTCCATCTGCCAACTGCTTATCAATCTCCTTCTCTCCCCAATATCTAAATGATGGAGGCCCTCAAAGTTAGCTCTTCTCATCCACTCCATGGTTTAAATTTCATTTTTCGTACTGATGCCTCCCATATTAATATCTCCAACTCAAGCTTCTTCTCTGAATAAAAGACCCATATAGCCAAATGACTACCTGACTTCTCACCTTGAGTTTCAAACTTAAGCCCAAGAGATACCTTCCCCCAAAAGCCTTCTATAGTCCTCAAGTCTTCAGTAAGCTTTAATCTCTGTCTTGTTGGTCACCTCCAAAATCCTGATGGCATAAATGACTCTTCCTCCTTCCTCACCCTACTCACAGGGCCGGCCAACCTTTCAATAAGCTCTTTTCATTTTACCCCCAAAATACGTATGGAATCAGTCTACTGCTCTCCCTTTCAACTGCTACCACACTGGTCCAAGCCACCAGTGATCTCTTCCAGCCTAGTACAGCAGTCTCTTAACTGAAAGCCATATCTACATCCCCTAACCATGCTCTACTCAAATGTAATACCTTTTTTACAGTCCAGTGCTAGTTTCTCACTGCACTTAAAATACCTTACACTACAATCAGTAAAGATCTGCATATCTACCTCTCCACTCTTCTCTCCCTCCCCCTATCTTAGCTTCACCCTGATCTTATCTCAGTTCTAAGCTAGCTCCTCCCATCCTATCTCAAGATCTTGGTATATGTTCTCTATACAATGTTTAGACTTTCACCTTAAATATACTCACTGCATAGCCCTCTCCAGCCATCCTATCTAAAATAGGCCTCTCGTGTTATACTATATGTTAACTTATTTTTTGTTTTTCACAGCATTTTTATCTATTTTATTCATATACTGCTTTCCCACATTCATCACTAAATGAATCCCATTAATTGGAAACTCCAAATTTTTACCACCTTTCGTTTGTACTTTTTTTACCGTCTTCAAGTCTAATTTTGTTAGATTCAGCACATCACTCCATCACATCAAGATTTTTCTGGACTTAGATTCTATCACTGAATGTGCCGTGCCCACCACATAGCAAGTGTGGTTGGGTGAACGGGCTATAACAGTAAGCATCAGAATCATCTGAAAGGCTGCTCAAGGCTATAAAACCCTAGGGATGCACCCTGAAATCTCAGGAGGGGCCCTAGCCAAGAGAGTGACATCACCAAAATGGCAGCATAGGAGACCCCAGCCTCTGTCCTCTCACAAAAATAAACAATTAGCTATCTATGAACAAAACAGCTCTGGGAGATCTCTGGAGTCTATTTTAAAAACTTCAGCAACACAGTTAAACAAAAAATCTGACAGTAACCACACACAGAAAAGACAACAGCTTCATTTTGCCTGCATCATCCCATCCCCCAAGCCAACACTGCTTAACACTAAAAGGGAACTCCCCAGCTAAAAAGAGTTTCTCTTGCTGGGAAAGAAGAGTGGGGTAAACAACCAGCTTCCCCAGCCTTCGCTACACAAAGAGTCGTATAGAGAAATCTCAGAAAAGGAAGAAAAGCAGGGGCTACCAATAGTGGCCATGCAAACAGCAAGAGAGGTTCACAGGTTCATTCTCCAGGTAAACTCTGCTTTCACCACTGAAGAAGGAACCAAACCAATGGTCAGCACAGCCGCCACGGAACCCCTGCAGATTTCACGAGTTTTCACCCAACATGTACTGGCATTTGTTGATGCCAGCCACCTGTGTCCCAACTTGCTGCCTCCCCTCTGAAGCCTGGGAACCATACCAGCAGCCAGCCCAGGCCTCTGGGGTTGCCAGAATGCAAGACTCCAGCCTAAACTCGCATGGCTTGACCTCCCATGCCATGGGGCTAGCCTCTCCAGCTGTGCACTTGCGTACAGCCGACCTGACACCTGTCACCAGCGTCCACTTTCTGCATCCACTCAGGAAGACTGTGCTGTCATGGGAGAGCATGCCTATAGCCAGGGACTCCACTGCTGCTTGAGGGCCCAGATGAGGCCCTGTCTTCTGTCACTGGCCTGCACCACTGGACTCACCTGCAGCTAGACCCTCCAGCTGTGTAACTGCACACACCCAGCCCGACCCCCATCACCAGCCTCCACTGCCATGTAGTGGAGTACACATCAACAACCAGTGCCCCCCTTCAACTACCAGTGCACCCACAGTTGGCTCCAGCCCAGGCTACCTGCGTTGGCTCCCACCACTCCATGTATGTTTACAACCGGCCTCTGCCACTACACAGGCCCCAAGCAGCTGGCCCCCACAGCTAAATGTATGCACACCAGCAGCTCTGGCCACCAGTGTTATCTGCCCTAGTCCCTAGCCACTGGACCTGGAAATGGCACTGAGGACTTAAACAGCCCTTGCAGCCACTCTGCAGTAAGCATCAAGGAACATGCAGTTGTCAATGCTATGGACACCAGCAGACCAAGTCAGAGATATCATAATGTCCCTGAAATTGGTGCAGTCACATGCCCCTGTACTAGGTGCCCTGTACCACTAGATCAGGTGCCAGAGAATACTCCATCATGCCTCACTTACAAGTGAAAAGCTTCCCTTACTAAAGTTAGTCCATGAAGTCTGGAAGAGGTGACTGCTTCTTCAAATGCAAAGACACCTACGCAAGGCTACAGGGATCAGGAAGAATCAGAAAAACATAACTCCACCCAAGGAATACAGTAAACCTCCGATAACTGGCCCCAAATAATTGGAGATAACAGCAACAACCTAACAAATAATTCAAAATAATTGTTAAAAGATGCTCAGAGAGTTACAGGAAAACACAGATAAACAATTTAATGAACAATATAAGAACAAAATGAGAAGTTCAACCAAGAGATGCAAAAAAAATAAGAACAGAAATGTTGAAGCTAAAGAATGCAATGCCTAAACTGAATATATAAACAGAGAGCTTTAACGCAAGACTTGGTCAAGCAGTAGAAACAACAAGTAAACTTGAAGACAGCTCAATTAAAATTATCCCATCAGAGGAGAAAAAAGAAAAAGGAATGAAAAAGAGTGGAGAAGGCCTATATGATCTATGGAATACCAACAAAAGAATAGGTTTGACACTTATTAGAGTTCCAGAAGAAATAGAGGAGAAGTGGGCAGAAGTTTGTTTAAAGAAATAATGACAGAAGTTCATGAAACTCATAGATCACCAAATTAAATCGAATCAACTTAACGAGATCCTCTCCAGGACACAGAATTGTTAAAAATCAAAGACAACAAAAGAACCTTAAAAAGCTGGAAGAGGGGGTGGGGTGGGGTGGGGGGGAAGCTCATGATATACAAGGGAAACCCAATTAAGCTACTGGTAGATTTCTCAGCAGAAACCTTAAAGGGAGGGCGAGAGTGGGATGGTATATCAAAAGTGCTGAAAGAAGAAAACTACCATCCAAGAATACTTAACCTGGCAAAGCTGTCCTTCAAAAAAGGGAAAGACTTCCCCACACAAACAAAAGCCCAGGGAATTCACCAGACCTGCCTTACAAGAAGTGCTGAAAGAAGTTCTTAAAGCTAAAATGAAAACATGCTAATTAATAACACATGAAAACATATAATACTCATAAAGGTTAAGTGTATAGCCAAATGCAGAATACTCTTAACATCGTAATATGGTGAAATACTAACTACTTGATTTAGTAAAAGGTTAAAGAACAAAAGTATTAAAAGTAACTATAGCTACAATAATTTGTTAGTGGATACACAATTTAAAAAAGGTAAGTTGTGACATCAAAAATTTCAAGAGAGGAGGAGTAAAGGGTAGTTTTTGTGTGCAAATGAAGTTAAGTTTATTGTGAAATAGACTGTTTAAAATGTTTTACATAAGCTTCATGTAATCCCAAAGCAAAAGCTACAGCAGATTCACAAAAGATATGAAGAGAACCAAAGCATACGACTGCAGAAAATCAAGTCACAAAGGAAGGCAGCAAGAGATAAAGAAAGGAACAAGAAAACTACAAAACAACCAGAAATCAGTAAGATAACATGAGTACATTCTCACCTATCAATAATTACTCTAAATGTCAATGGATTAAATGCTCTAATTTAAAGACAGAGAGGGGCTAAATGGAAAACAAACAAACAAATGAGACCTAACTATTATATAGTGCCTACAAGAGACTCACTTCAGCTTTAAGAACACACATGGACTCAAAGTGAAAGGATAGAAACAACCAAATAAAAAGCCAACCTATGGAATGAGAAAAAATCTCTGCAAATCATGTATCTCATAAGGGGTTAATATCTAAAATATATAAAGAACTCAAACAACTCAATAGCAAAGAACAATCCAATTAAAATGAGCAAAGAAAATGAACAGATATTTTTCCAAAGAGATACGATGGCCAACAGGTACATGAAAAGGTGACAGACATCACTAATCATCAAGGAAATGCAAATCAAAACCACAATGAGATATCATATCATATCTCTTGGAATGGCTGTAATCAAAAAGGCAAGAAATAACAAGTGTTGGTGAGGATGTGAAGAAAAAGGAACCCTTGTGCACTGCTGGTGGGAATGTAAATTGGTGTAGTCTCAATGGAAAACAGAATGGAGTTTCCTCAAAAACTTAAAAATAGAACTATCATATGATACAGCAATCCCACTTATTATATATCCAAAGGAAATGCAAAAAGCATCTCGAAGAGGTATCTGCACTCCCATATTTATTGCATTATTCCAAAGAGCCATCAAAGCAACCTGTGAGAGATATATATATACACATGTGTAAGTATACATACGATAGGATACTATTCAATCATAAATTTAAGAAAAAAAAGAAATCACCATTTGTAACAACATAGATGGGCGCTGAGGGCATTAAATGTGATAAGTGAGACAGAAAAAGACAGCTGATGTATGGTATCATTTATATGCGGAACCTTAAAAAGCTGACCTCATAGAAACAGAATAGAATGGTAGTTACTAGGGGCTGAAAGGAGGGAGAAATGGGGAGATATTAATCAAAGAATACAAACTTCCAGTTACAAGGTGAGTAAGTTGTGGGCGTCTAATGTATAGTATGATGGTTATAGTTAATATATTTTTTCTTGAAAGTTGCTAATAGAGTAAATTTTAAATGTTCTCACCATACACACACAAAAAGAAATGGTAAATATGTGACATGATGGAAGTGCCAGCTAACACTGTGATGGCAATCATTCCGTAATATATAAATATATCAAATTGACAAATTGTATACCCTAAAATGATAGTTATATGTTAATTATATCACAATAAAATTAATCATTTTGTAATGTGTAAGTATATCAAATCAATACACTGTATACATTCAATTTACATAATGTTATATGGCAAGTATATCTCAATAAAGCTGGAAAACAAAATAAAATAAAAAATAAACACAAGCCAAATGTGAATTATGACTCCACTACTAATGGCAAGTTACATAACTTCTCTGTGCCCCCAGTTTCCTCATCCGTAAAATGGGGCTAACACCTAACCCATTATAGGGTGGCTATATGTGTTAAATTAGTACAGTTGACCCTTGAACGATGTGGGGAATAGGGGTGCCCACTCCTGTGCAGTTGAAAATCCTTGTGTAACTTAAATTGGTGCTCCTCATTGGTAGATTCTCAAATGTGGATCAAAAATATTGTTTTCAATCTGCCACTGGGTTAATCCGCAGACGCAAAGTCCAGTAATACAAAGGGCCTACTGTAGGAGGCAGAATCATGTCCCCCCACACTGATGCTTGTGTCCTAATCCCTGATATCTAGGGTGAAATATCTTACCTTAAATAGCAAAAGGCACTTGGCTGATGTGATTAACTTTAGGATTTTGCGATGAGACAACTGTTCTAGAATATTCAGGTAGGTCCAATGTAATCGCATGGGACCTTATAAGAAGAAAGAATGAGAGGCAGAGGAGATATGAAGACAGAAGAGGTCAGAGTAATGCCATGCTGGAAGGCGGCCTTGAACCAAGGAAGGCAGACAGCTTCTAGAAGATGGAAAAGGCAAGAAAATGGATTCTTCCCTAAAGCCTCCAAAGGAAGGCAGCCCTGCCAACATTTTGATTTTACTCCAGGAAGACCCATTTCAGACTTCTGACCTCCACAACTCTAAGATAATGCATTTTTCTTATGTTAAGCCACTAAATTTGTTGCGATTACAGCAGCAATAGGAAATTAATACACCTGGCAAAGAGCTGACTCGATACAAGTAAAGCTTGGAAAGTATCCTTATATTTGCAGTCCTTGGTAAAGGAAGCTGCCCACGTCCCCATCACAAGTGGAAAGCTGAGCACCTGAGGAGCTGACAGCCCATGCAATGAAGTGGAGGATGGGACCATGTGACTTTATAAGCTGTTTCCCTGGAGCATCTTTTGGTCACATATGCCCCTTTGATCTGACAAGTCTATATATCTACCTTAGAATAAAGGAGGCAGAAAAAGACTTTATGGTTAAAAATATTTTTTCAGGGAAAGAAACATCAACATCTTCATCTTGGACAGTTTGGGGGCTAATGAATAAAGTTTTTTAAAGCTATCTTGGAGCTACAGTGGGGCAAGTAAAATAGGAGGCTACTGTAACTGGCCAGGTAAACACCATGGTGGCGTTGGCCAGGGCAGTGTAGGTGGAGGAACATGAAAGCATATGATGAACTAGGAAAGGAAGAGGCAAGAAAAACAAAAAAAATAGCCTCTTTTCTGCTGAGGCAACTGGGAAGATGACAGGTAGCATTTTAGGGAAATAGGGAATGGTGGAAAAGCACCAGAGTGAGGGGCAAAGGTTCTGTTCTGGAACTATCAGATAGCCCAGCAGCAGTATCCAGTAGACATGCAAGTCAGAAAGTCAGGAGAATATATAAATTTGAATGGCCAACATAAATATGAATTTAGAGCAGTGGGAACGAATGGGATTACCTAGAGAGAGAGTGCACAGAGCTGCTTTTCATAATTGTAAAAGGCTCACCAGGCAATTCTCCTACATCTGCAGTTAAGAACTACTGCATTAAAGCTAAATATAGGAACTATGACTTGGTAAAAGAAAGTCTATTTCCAGCAGGAATGTCACCATTATTGCAGTAGTTCCCAGTCAGTCAGACGCTATTCAACTATATACAGAAAAATCCTGCTATTCAGTTAGATCTTCGACACTTAACAGGAAAGCATTTTGGTTTCACAGAATGACAAGCAACCCCTCAAGTGACTGCTCCACCCCTTAAGAAGTGGAGTGTTGAGGCCAAAAAGAGTATAAACTGGGGCTGTGGCCACAGTTATGTAAGTAACTCTACTTCTTCATCTACAAGCCACAAACCAGTTACAAATGACCTTTTAATGGTATTTTCCTGACCCAGAGCTTATCATGCCTGAATCTCTTCCAAGGTACTGTCTTTGTGCTGCCAGTTGTTCATTCAAAGAAAGAAAAGCCCTCACCATGTAAGCATAAAGCATACTTAATTACATAACACCCTGCCAAAACACAAGAGCAATGTACTCTTTGCCCTGGCCTATCGTTATGCACAATCTCACATCTGCCTAGGTATGACGGTAACAGAGGCTACTCAGATGCAGGTATATGACAAGAGTGCCAAATGACTGTGGACTCCCTGCCAAATGGCTGGGACTCCAAGCTCACTGTCCTTTATTCTGGTGGGGTGCCCAAAGGACTCGGACTACACCTGGGTAAATACCACTGTGAATCACTATAGAGGATCCCAACCCTAACCTAGAATAACAGGCCACAATGGTTTTTCCCATCTTTGTAATCCCCATCCTCTTACCACCTCCAAAAAATATGATTACAACTCCAGTTGCTGGAGTTTTCTCCAGGCTCTCCAGGACACAGCTCCATTTCCACCCTGTGAGTTTCCAGATGTACATTTATATTGGAACCATATGGCCCACACACACACACACCAGCCCAATGCAGCTGCACAGAAACCACCTCCTGCTGAGGCAATATTTTAGGCACCGAGCTACTATATAAAGTGAGATTCTGCAAAACAGGTATATTTTCAAAAACAATATTAGAAGAAGAGTTTGTATGTAGGGCAAAATGTTTGCAGTTTCATACTTTTGAATACATTTAATAACTACATTAAGTGGTGCTAAGCAAATTGTTGACTCATAAAATATTTTTCTTTAATTCAGCACTTCGAAAATTGTTCTGTGGAACATTTCTTTATATTTTTTGCAAAAAAAATTTTTAAAAATCACACTGATTTTTTCTTCTAAAATGTAGTTTTATCTTTTCTATTCTTATACACAGCACACTGAGATAATATGTCAACAGTGTATCAATGCCCAAGAAGACACATGGAAGTTCATGGGATACACTTTTAGGCTGCAACAATTCCCAGGGAACCATGGTCATGCTGCCCTATGTCATTTGGACAATAATTGCTGGTCTTCGTTGGTGTTCTGTCCTATATTTTTTTGAGATGTGCCTGTCTTTGTGTATAAGGGTTATTAGGCACTATCCACTTATACCACCTAAACTCATTCCCCATGCATGAGTGGCATATATTGTATTTTAGGACCTGCTGTTAAATGCAATTGACATGTATAAGGTGGTCTGTCATATAGAAATAGTTTTGGGGAGCCTCTAAAAACAGGGTTGTTTTAAGTAGATAATCAGCCAGACTTCAGCCTTATTTATGTTAATCATTTCCTCAAAAAGCCCCTTCTACTCTTTACTGACAGGAGACTAGTATTTAGGGAAGCCTCACTGAATGATTTTAAATTCTGAATTTCCTAACTATTCTTTACAAGCACCAAAGATTCTATAGTTTTACAAATCCTTCCCTACTGACTTTCTTTATAAAAATCCATTTGAAGCAACTGATCTTCAAGGGCAAGGTGGGATTTACTTAGTAAATACCACAGAAGCAACAAACGCAAAACTAAGGCACAATGTAAAATATTATAATAATAGCAAACTTCTAAATATGCCATCACCATCGAAGATGAGTTAAGGATACACATTTCTTGAGTTCTTCTCAAATCTTTTTCTTTCTTCTTTTAAACAATTATTGGTTACATCTTCTCCCTAAAAAATCACAAGAAATATCTTGCATCTCCAGTGTTGTCCTTGCTTGGCCCTACAAATTTTCAAGAGGTGGCCCCAGGACAAAAACAGTTCTTACTTCTTCAGTGTGTGGGTGGGTCACCAATCAATCAAAGCTGAGGGGCTTTTTATCATAAACAAGAGGCAGCTGGTGGGTATTCTCTGAAATCTGTCTGATCTTCAGAACAACCTTGAACTCTGAGGACTCTATTTGGGGTGTTGCCTTTTGATCTTTTATAAATATCTATTCACACACACACACACACACACACACACACACACACACACACTCTCTCTCTCTCTCTCTCTCTCTCTCACAAACACGCACTCTGTCACATAAAGACACACACGCACAGAATAATTTATTTTCTGTTCTTACAGCCTAGAAAAAAATAATTTAGCCCCATAAAGTAGGCCAAAGATGAAAAAGGTCTTTTTAGTTTCCTATTGAAATGCTTCTTTAAAATTCTTTCTTATGATAGTCTTATCTTAGGTATGCTGATCAATGAGCTGGTTTCTGACAATATGAATACGAGCTGCTTCATTTTATTAACATCTGCTACACAATAATCTTAATATAAGAAGCATAGCTTTTGGCTATATGAAATGTACTTGGCTCTCCGTTCTCTTCTCACAAAGCATAGTCCCAAATGAGCTCATTCATTCTCGACTATACTGATGACTTCTGCAGCCCATCTTCCTTCCTTGATCTCTCAGTCCAGCACTCCAGCCCACTTGGCTATTTCCATTAATGTCCACGTCATCATAAATGAAACTTAACTTGGCTTCTAAACCAGCTTATCTTTCAAACTATCCCCTTCTGCCAACAGTACAAGCAGTCTCTAAACACCTCAAAGGAAAAAGGTGGGAAAAATGTTTTTAACTCAAACCAACCATCATTACCCTTTAGCAAATCTGTTAGAAAGCCCTGATGCTTCTTTTTACAAAATGGCTCCACGTTTTTCCTCTTCTTCTTGATTCTAGTCAATTCAGTATTGGTATAGGGATTTACTGCCTTATGTCTATATTACCTCAAACAGATTCTCTGCTCCTGTCTGCTTCTGAGTCTTCCTACACACTGCTACCAGAATAATCTAGATTGAATTATTCCTTTAGCTCTCTTCCAGGTCTAAAATTTTCTATGAAATTAATTCTCCAATACTGCTTTCCTCAAGCAGCTTTCTGGTATAATCAGTAATTTCAAATAGTTCACTACTATCTAATGCATTAATTCCTTGGACTGGTTCTCAGGGCAATTCACAATCAGATCCCAAACTACCTACTCTGTTTTCTCAACTATTCTTTACAAACACCAAAGATTCTAAATTGATCCCCTCACCTCATCTCATGACATCAGGCTCCTTCATGACTCCAAGCCTTCGGAAGCACTGTACTTCACACTAAGAATGTTCTTTCTTCCTTCAAAGTCCTACCCAATCAGAAAAGCCTAGCATCTTTCCCATGTCCTTCAGTCAGCTTGACCTAGGCCATTACTAGAACTTAGTTCTGTTTCTGAATTCCCTTTAAGGCCTTTGTCCTTATATCAAGAATATTAATTAAGATCAAGGACTTTTGTTTTATTTTTAGCTCCTGCAACAGTGCCTGGTACAGGTAAACACCTGTCCATAAATATCTGTTTACTGGTAGTAATTAGCATTTATTGAGCATTTACTATATGCCAGGCACTAGTCTAACTTCTTTAACTCTTTTAGTGAATCATTAAATGACATTATCTCTAATTATTTCACAAATGGCAGTTGTGTCTCCTCAAATAACCAAGAAGCCTTTTCACAGCAAGTGACATTTCTAGTATATCAATCAAAATCTCCATAGTGCCTAACACATAGTAAGTTCTCAAATATATGCTGCGTATAGTACAACAGAAGGGCCACTGAATTATAGGCCAGGATGTATCCCAGGTATGCTATGACTGGTTATGAGATCTGGGTCAAATTTCTGAAGTCCAGTTTATGTGTCTCAGTGTCTTTATCTGAAAAACCCCAACGAGACCGAATTATCTGACCAGGAAGAACCCTCCCTACTCTAAAATTCTATGTCTGATTTTTTTGCATAATATTCCTTTTCTGGGGTGCTATTAACTACTAAGAGAATTACTACCTCACTCGACTCTAAAAATCAAATGCAGGGCTTTTCCGTGTAGAAAATAATAATGAAAATGATTCATACTCTCAGGCTTCCATCCTCTAAAGCTCCACAAGTTGAAAAAAAATGCTACCACAAAAGATAAAACTCATAAATTCCACATTCCTCTATCTCTATAGTATGAAGGAATGCAGGACAACTGCTGCAAAGGACACGTTCAGCCCCAAGGTACAGCCTCAACCCAAAGAGGAAGTTTCCCATCAGAAAACTAAACACTAGCAATCCTGGAGATTAAAAGAAAAAACTACCGGCAAATTCCCTGGCTCCCTAGAGTCCTGATTCAGAACAGAGGTTCACTAATAGAATCGGGTCACATTTGGAGCCCACTCTGGATTTCTCTGGATTTCCAAAGGCGCCTATCCACACAGAAAGCCAGTGTGAGAAATCCATTTACATGTAAAAAATGCACATGTAAAAAATACTTAAAAATTGCAACACTGCTCAATGAGATGAATTACACCCATCTTTTTCAGACTAACTCTATGGCAATTTAATGATGGCACTAAAATCTCAGGACACAAAAGGGATGGTGGCCTGTGCCACAAGGAAGGAAGAAAGTCACACATAATCTTTAAGAAGCATGAAGAAGGATCAAAGTTACCAGGAATTAATTACTCTTTGATAAGTAGGATAGCAGTCCAGTGCCCCTGCCTCCAAGCTGAGCAGCCCTCAGGTTCCAGAGAGGACTGCCAAGTTCTGGTCAAGATCTATGGTTTATAAAGAAGATACCTAGACCTGGCTCTCCCTCTACAGCTTACTAACCAAGCAGTGAGATTAGGCTCAGAATTCAGCCCATCCGTGGATTACAGCAAATGCAAATATTATGAAGTCATGGTTTTCGATCTTGAGGCTATGGATCAATCTTGCATAGTTCATGCCCTAGAACCCTGTGTTCCACAGCAGTTCTGTAGTGAGAAACCTTCAGGTAATAGAAAGGAAACAAATTAAACATGTCAAACATGTCCATGCTCCAGCATGAAAATTCCCCAAAGATACCTGGAAATTTCAGAAACATGAAGATAAAACTAGTTTTAAATCACACTCTCAAAATACAAACCAAATTTGACTAATGATAATGTAATAACCAGTTTATGAGAATTTTTTTGTTTTTAATTAACCTACTCTGCTTCAACAGATCTACCCACATTATATGCCTCCAATGTTAAAAGAAACGTAGTTTAAACCAGGAATTGGAAATTTTTTTCTGTAAAGGCCAGATAGTAAATGTTTTGGCCTTTCTGTGTGTGTGTGTGGGCCACAGTTTCTGTCACAACTATATACTTCTGCCCTTACAGCACAATTCATAGAGGAATGAGTGTGGTTATGCAACAAAATATTTAACTTATTAAAAACATAAAAACCATCCTTATCTGCAGTCCTACAAAAACAGGTGGCACATTATATTTGGCACAGTTAGCTGACTTAGGCAGGCAGAGTTCAAGACCAGAGGCCTTGAAGACAAAGGGAAGGAAGGATATTTGCTAAGAATGCCATTCTTTTCCTACCCCTGCCTCCACCCTCCTTTCTTAAAAAAGGCTACTTAGAACAAAATGAAATGAACAGGAGAAAAGTCTCTATGCAGTTTATTTCCCAGTTTCTATCCCTGATTTTCTTATCTCAAGAAGGGATACAAAATGCAGTAACCAGAATTAACAGAAATAAAACAAAGTGATACACTGAAAAAAGGAAATAGCTTGCCTAAGAAAATTCCAGACTTCTCAAATTATTTTTGCATACGACTTTCATACTACCTTGTTACTAATCAATATATCTTATCTTCCTGTGCTAAAAGGCAAAAGGAATAAACCTGAACTACTGCCAACCTCTAATTCAGCTTGCAGAAAGTAAAAGATGATCTATTTACTATCACCTGACCATAATGCTTTTCTCAGAATAAGTATATTCGATCTTAAAGAATTTTCATTATAATAATCTTCCATTTTTTAAAAACTTGCATATGAACATAATCTACCCTTGTATTTATTGTAACATATTGCAATTTAGAATCCTAAAAAAAATGTAAGTGAATTTTAGGCACCCACAGAAAGGATATATTTCAATCATCAAAAAATGTTAGTTATCCTTTTGAGTGCTAGAATTAAGCCCTTTGATCACTCATTTTTAAAATGCAAAATGCTAAGAAAGCACAGTGGGGGTAAAGAATAGGCCTTTCCTGTCACTGCAGCCAAACTGGTTTTCAAGAGGGTTGATTTTTTTTCCCCCCCGAGGACATTTAGCAAGGTGGAGATATTTTTGGTTGCTACAATTGGGGGAAGGAAGGGAAAAAGGTGTTTCTGACATATTCTGAGTGGACATCAGAGATGCTGGTAAACATCTTACAATGAATGCATAAGATAGCCCCTAACTCGAAAGAATTATCCAGCCCAAACTGTTAATAGCAATGAGGCGTTAGGCAGCCAAAGGTAGAGTATGTACAGTTTTAAACTGAAGTGCTTCAGGTTTTTCTTTTCTTTAGAAAACAGGATGTTAGATTTTCAAATATAACATAAAATATTTACTGGATACCCACTATGCGCTTGTCTGCATAAAAGTACAAAGAACATTACCTTAAGTGTACCATCTCACAGAAAGGCTAGTTATGATCTCAACAGAGTTTATTCAAATCAAATGATTTACTTCCTCCCTATCACAAGGCAAATTTAGCAATACCCAAGCACTAGGTCTTAACTCCATTTCAGTACAATCAACCCCCACACTTGTTTGTACCTAAGCATGGTTTCAACCTTAAAATTAGCAGTTTAGTTTGAAATCTGTAACTGAAAAGGAAACCCGGTTTAGTTAAAATAGTCTACTTCCTCTCCTGATCAACCTACTAATCGTAACTATGAAAAGAAGCAAAATTTACTCCTTTAGAGTTCCTCCTCCTCTCCTTAGTTCTACGTATACTGTAAAAGCTGATGCTGCCAAGAACTTGACCATCAAGACAGAAGGGGCCAAATCACAATGACTTTACAATCCAGCAACCAGAAATCATATCCCAGCTGTTGAATATTCTCCCATTTTTTTAAAGATCTGTATGGAAGTGAGGGAACAACAAGGGAAAACTCAGACTGTTGGACTCAAAGAAGCTAATAATTAAGCATTGGATCAGCAGCAGCTACTGAACTACTCCTTCTAGGAAAATCTCAACACTTAGGTCAGTCAAAAGTTTCAACACCTATCACAAAAAGTACTAGCTGACTCAAAGTAAAAAATAATAATAATAATAAAACTGGTAATTTTAGGCAATGCTTTGCCTACCCACAGCCTAGCTATCCCTTATTGCTAATTAATAGGTAACAGAGAAAATCTCCTGTAAATAAATGGGATTGCAACATCTCCCAAACAAACGTATTTGTTTAGGCCCTGAGAGCAGTGCTGATCTGGGAACAACACATTCAATTCCATTGAAAAAATAATAAACTTGAGCCTTTAGACCAGATGTACTCACAGGTGTCTGCCCCAGTTGGTGTATGTATATGCAGTAAGCTTGAGTTTTATGAAGTATGCTGGGCAGAAGGAGTCCTGCAGGACTGCTGGACTCAGGAGTGGGTAGAGCCCAGCCTTTCCAGAGACTTTCTTGTTCTTGCATTTCTCCTGAATGCTTGGTTGCCACTACTGTCAAAGTTCTATTACTTCCCAAAAGTCACAGATCTTAAACATTATACCAAAAGAAATGAAACAAACTCCCGAATATACACCCGCACAAATCTCAGTAACAAGTGCTGTAGTTTATAAACAGAGTGCACTGGAGTCTGGAGAAGCAAGGAAGATCATATTTTTCAATATATCATTAAGGTTCACAGATTTCTGAAAGCAAGATAAAACAATTGGGGGATTGAGGACAACTTTCATTAAACATTAATGATGTTGGACCTTTAAATAGGTACTAGAGATGTAATACGTTTAGGTATATTTTTATATATGTGTTATATTTGCACAGTAAAAGTTTAAAAAAACAAAAAGACATGAAAGTCCCCACCATCCAATGTCTTTCAATCAAATACTTATGTAATGACATTCTCACTTTCTTACTTGATAAATGTTATCTGGGCACAAAGATAAAATCTGAACTTCATTTTCACATTTTCTATCGGTCCCAAGAGTTAATATTAATCCCTATGGTCGTATGCTACACTAGTTATTTAAAGATTGAGCATTTGTTATATAAAACCTAGCTCATTAATTTAATTCTCTAGATCCAAACATAAGATATCGTATTATACACACTGTTGATAGTAAACAACTTGTGAAATCTGCTTGTAAGAAGTGATAAAGAATTTCAGGAAGACTGTGTTTCTCTTTTCCAACTGTGAAAATTCTTACATTACCTCAAAGCATCTTCAGGGCATTAGGGCCTGGCCAAACTCTCTCAGAATGAATTTTTAAGTAAAATTAATGAAAAACTTTTATTAATTTTTCTAGCTGAGGTTTATTAACCCTAAAATATACAACTTAAATTAAAACAGTAAAGGTCAACTGTTGACTCCAGGTCTCAAAGGAATTCCTCCCAGAAGTACAGGGAAAGCCTTCCAAAGACTAACTTAGCTGCGGTCAGCTAGCTGCCCCAGGGTGAGAGAAACTGGAGCACCCTGAGTTGGGCCGACTTTTGCCCCTGAGTCTGGTCAAGTGGTGGAAAACAGGGTTGTGGGAGGAAGGAAACAGTGAAAGCCAGAACAACAGCAAATTGGTTGCTCTCAATCTAGGATGGTTTTAAAATATATCTTGCTTACCAGATGGACTACAGAGTATTAACTGAAAGAAACTAAAATGGATACATCAGAGGAAATCAATCTCTTTCTAGATAAATCACTCTATTAGACATCAAAAATGATATCTAGTGACTAACTTGGCTCTAATAAGACTACGGAATTTAGTACCCAAACTCAACAAAGAAATATAATACATTATAACTTAGTTTTACTACGTTTGGTGTTCTCATCAAATTAAGGTTTACATAACAGAAGTAGTGAAAAAAATAATAATCAACTCAAATGCTGAATGCTGTGCTACGTAATGTTTTTCATTATAATGTTTAGCTCTGAAGTGAGCTAGAAGACATTCTGGGAGAGATATAAATCTCAAGCATTAAATGTTTCAGAAAAAAGGAGCATATTCATTAGGGCTTCATATAAAATGTTCCTTTCAAAAAAAAAGTCATAAGCTAAGGAGCCACAGAGTAACATGCTCTAGCTTCTCCATCAGATCTTTCCATAAGCAGGCTGGGGTCTAACAGTAGGCAAAGAATTACTAAGAGGCAGGACAGCTAGCAGCTGAGAGCCTAGACTCCAAAGATCACCTATTTAGCTTTTAGCTGTGTGACTTTGGGCTAGTTCACCTCTCTGTGCCTCAGTTTCCTTACCTACTGGATAATGGTTGTGGGAGTCATGTTTATCATGGAAAACACATAGGCTGATGTCAGACTCATGAGTTGGGCTTACAGCACGTTTATCTTGTCCACCTGCTTGGGGATTCACTGGATCTTCAAAACTCAATCAGCAAAGGGTGCCTTCTTGCACCGAAAATCCAGTACTGAAAATCTGAGAAAGACATCCTTAAGTATAAAAAGCTCCACCTACCAAACCCTCTCCTCCTCTTGCACAAGAAACAGAAAACACACAGGGCCTTCTCTTCCAGGATCCACTGTCACTTTCCATCAAATGTATTAAGCTCTAAGCAGAACTTCAGGCCCTTGACAAGACTAAGGCTGGATATTAAAATACTAGAATTAACTTTGTCTAAGATTTCCTAGTAACTGAATGGGTCACTCAGTTCTTTAGAGACAGTAAAATGTCAAGGCTGCGAGAGAACCTCTGCCCCAGATGTTTCCATAAATCATTTCTAAGTGATCAAACTAAAGCCAAAGGACATTATTAAAGATAACAATAGAAGTAAAATATATCAGTTGTTTTGCTTTTCCCTATAATGAATAAATTCTGAAAATAGGGTTATGTGGGTGGGGGAGCACAGTAAGTTTAGCCCTAAAATTATTAAAGAGCATATTAAACAAGGATTAGAACTCCTTTTGCTCTTGCTTCACAGAGTTTACCCTTTTTAAAACTTTTATCCTATTTTATCAAAAAGCACTGGACAAACTCTAAAGTCAAGATTCAAAGATATCCCGTAGTGCTTATCTCAGTATATTTACCCAATCACACTACTTAGGAGAAGTAGAGCTTTTTAAAACTTTTCATATATCTGTTTACAAGATTTTCAATACCTCTCTCCTGCAAAATATTTTGAGTATTCTGTATTCATGATAGCATCCACAAAGGGATCTTTTTTCACTTTCATAACAATTTAGGTAAAGTTAGTAGTTTAATTTTTAAAAATTCAAGCTTTTTGCGCTAGCATATCACAAGAACAAACGGCTAGGATACTCTGATCATTTAAAATGTCAGACACACAAAAAAATTAAAACGTCAACTTGTTCACTCTTATGTTTCTCTATCCCTGAGTCAAGCAGTTGTAAGATCAGCTTGTCCGGGTTTTGAGTTCTTCAGGTTCATTCATTACAGGGGGGTCACTACAGAACTTCCAGTTTCATTAAAATTTCTTAAGTATACTGGTCACTGGCAAAAAAAAAAAAATCTAGAAACTGAAATACACGCGGCGCGGTTATCCTTCCAAATAAAATCGGTTGTCTCCGTTCGCTTATTTTTAGTAACTTCAAATAAAACACTGAAGATGGGTCGTTTTCCTAACTCGTTTGACAACTGCAACACTGGGCACAGGGCTGAGCGCCCCACAGCTTCCGGCTGGAGTATGACACACGCTTCCCCACTAGGCTACAACGTCTGCTCCAAACAAACCCGATGTAATAGCTGAAAAATGACGACACTAAAACCTAAGGTCTGCAACACGAAATAAACTTCTGTTTATTTCTTAAGAGACAGCACGGTAAAAACACCGCCCCGATGGAGTCTGTGTGATCCACTTCCACGACTGGATGCGCGCAGGAGATCTGTGCAGCTTAACCCTGTGTGGGGCGAGGGGGTTACCCAAAAGCGGTAACCCGGCGCTGATCAGGCCAGGGAGAGCCTCACGCCGCGCCCGTTCGCCGGCCAGCAGGTGCCCGAGGCCACCCTAAAAGGCCCGGGTGCGACTGCGGGAACATAGCCACTTCCCCCCGAATGCGATCCCGCCACCGCATGCTGCCCGGCACTTTGTTAACTGGGGCGCCCGGAAGGAGGAGGCTCCCGGGTCGCGGTCACTGCCGTCCCAACGCTGCAAAACCGAGCGGGAAGGGGCTCGGATCCTCCCCCAATTAGGGCTCTCCTTGCCCCGGCGCGGAGTCTCGGAGGGAGAGAAAGGTCGAGAAACAGCGGGTAACTAGGGGCCCCCACGCCTGCCCTCTCGGAGCTCCGCGCCCCTGGTGCTTACCTGGGGAAAGGAGCCCTCGCGGCGCGGGCTCCTGGGGTAGTCTAAGTGACCCCGGTCCAGCATCAGGTAGAGCGAGAAGATCACCACGCAAAAGATCGCGCTGCCGAACACGGTGAACTGGCGACTTAACTTCATTTTCCTCGATAGACTCGGGGCCAGGACAGTGATCACCCGGAGGAGGCAGACCCTGGACTCCCGGAGGCGGCCGCCGGTGGCTCCCAGCTCGTGTCTTCCGCGCTTTCGGCTGGGGGCGAGGGTCCCGGCACCGCCACGCGCCCTCGGCCTTCGCCCTGGCCCGCCGCTCTCCCTGGGGCCGGGCGTTCCTCCCGAGGCGAGCCCAGCCTGCAGCCCGAAAGGGGCTCCCGAAAACTTGGTCTCGAGCTTAGCGCTGGTACCCGGCGGGGCGAGCGCCGCAGGCAGACGAGAGGTCGCTGCCCTGACTTCCTGCCACCGCCGCCCCGACCCGAGTCCGCAGGAAAAGTTTTCTCGACAAGGGCACGCGGGTCCTCCGCACCCAGGGGTTGCGGGTACGGCGGCTCGGGGGCCGGTGGCGCGGAGATGGGTCCCAGGAGCCTAGAGGAAAGAACCAGGTCGGGAGGAGCCGGGCCCCACAAGTTAGCGCCGGGACTGCCGGCTCCGCCCCCGCCGCGCGGCCCCCGCCTCCCCGGCCTGAGCCCCTTCCTGCTGCCGCCGCTGCCGCCGCCCAGGCAGGGCCGGGAAGCGCCCTGGGCGCGGAGACGCGCGGATCGGGCAGGAGTTGCCTCCGAACTCGCAGCCCCCCGCCGGCCTCTGCCGCCCCCTGCCGCTCCTTCCTCTCCCCTCCCCGAGCCGCGCTACGCAGGGAGGGCGCAGGGGGCAGGCGGCGACGGCGCGCGGAGGAGGAAAGGGAGAGCAAGGAGAGGACCGTCCCCGGAGAGAAGCCCGCTCCAGCTGCAGCCGCAAGTCCCCTCCCTCCCGCCTTCCCGCCCCGCTAACGCGGAGATGGCGGCGGCGGCTACGGAGGAAGCGCCGGTTCTCCAGCGCCACTCGGCGTTCCTAACCGCCCGCCACTAGCAGGAGGAAACAGCCGCGGCGCGGCAGCCACTGGGTCATTCGGCGCCCGCAGCCCCGGAGCCCAGCAGCTCGCTGGCCCCGCCCCTTCCCGACTCGTCGGGATGACGGGGCGGGCCCCCCGGCGCCCAGTCACAGCGCGCGCCCGCCCGCCTCCGCCTCCCTGCACCCTGGCGGTGGGAAGACCTCGGGCGGCTGTTCTGACCTGGGGGGCGGCCCGCAGCCCACGTTCCACGGAGGCTGCGCTTTCTACCCACTTCCATTCCGCTGTCCAGGCTTCCTGTCCTTGAGGACTCGAGCCTCGCGTGCCTTAGACGGGAACTCCAGGAGGAGCCGTAGGAAGAGAAAAGAGAAGGGGGTGGCGAATTCTGTTCAGACTCATCTTTTCCTCCGTTGCTTTTGGTGACCTCTTGGTGAAACCTGAGGGAAAGGAGTCTGCCAAAATACTCTCCAGGCAGGTGTAGACATCTACATCTGGCTACCAAATCAATGAGGGAAACCTGAGAAATGATTTTTGTGCCGGTTATTGACTTACTACCTCGCAACTGAAAATTCACCCTTTTTGACTGCGCTGTGAAAATGGATCTGGGCCTTTTAAAGTAAGTTTGCCTTCGCCAGCAGGGTCTGAAGCTTTGTCAGTAGATGGAGCTGAAGGGACATTACAGCGGGGAAAAGGAGTTTTCTTCTTGGTTTTGTTTTATTGGTAGGCAAGCTCTTGTAGCATACCTGGGTGTCTCCAGTGCCAAGCTCCTGTAGTGCTTTGGGGGCGGGGGGGGGGGGCAGCAGTTTTTTTCTCACGTCCCCAAAGCTAGGTTTTGTAGTGAAAGGCGTAAAGTGGGACACTACCCTGTAAATGGCTTTCCAGGCATGTAGAGACCAATTTTGAAACAAATTCCAGAGGCAGATTTCCAACGAGTTATGAAGGTGTGACATCACAATGACTTCTCTGCCATTCAGTGAGCCAGGCTGTTCCCTCTTCAATAAGGACTGAATCTTAGCCCTGGAAGGGGCTGGGGGAACCTCTTCTTTGAGAACTCTATTTCCCAGCCCAAGGGTTAAAGTTAGCCCTTTAGAGCTGCTATTTCTGTATTCTCTAGGATTCTCTTCTCACTAGTGAATCTCTCATTACTTTAATCCCCTATTGTAGTTAGTAATTATTTTTATTAAGCATTTTATTTTTATTGTTTTACCTGTAGTCTTCAGCTTATTTGGTTGATTCGTACAAACTTGGACTTAGTGGTGGCCTACAATTTGTGAGGTTAAGATGCCAGAGCTTCCCTGATATGATGTGGAACAGGGAATCCAAAAGTTTGAGACTTATCATATGGAACCTGCAAACCCATCTCTCGACTATATTCCATGCAAAGGCGCAGAAGACACTCCCTTCACTGAATAATTGAGAAATACATTAGTGAGATGTTCCCCTCTGTAGGCCATGTATGACTGTAGAGGATGCCATTATTGAGATGGGCTCCTTGATTTCAGTGGGGATGACAGGATCCCGAATAGCAGAGTCCAAGCATTATTTAATCACCAGAGATAAAGTGGGTACATCTGCCTTTAAGGGCAGCAGTTGTGTATAGACAATCAGACTGCCTTGGTCCACACAGATGGCCTAGGAACAAAATAGATAGGTTGCATAATACTAATAGAGTACTGCTTGATATTTATAACAGGAAAAGTTCTAAATCAAGTGACTAAAACCTGACGTGAGTCACCACAGTGGATAATTACAGCCTCTTGCTTAGTTTTCAGACCTAAATAATTCACAGACTCTGAACCCCTTGATTGAAGGAGGGTCTGGGTCCCCTTTCGGAAGGACCTTACACCACTGCCACCAGTACACATTGTAAATGTTCCCCCAAATCTTCCCCCAAAAGATATGTGACCATTTACTAGAGTGATGGTGCATTGGAGACAAGGAAATACGCAAATCTTTTGAAGTTTACTGGACACTGGCTCTGAACTGATGCTTATTCTTAGGGACACAAAACACCATTGTGACCCTCCAACAAACTTGGAGTTTATCATGGTCAGTAGACAGAGGAAGTCTTTGTTCATGTCCAACTCACAGATGGTTCAATTTGTTCAGTTGATCCGCATACCTGTTGTGTGGTTATTTTCTCAGTCCTAGAACTGACACTAACTACACATTGGCTTCTTATCCAGAGTTCGAGGCCCATTACAATACAAAGATCTAAGTGGGAAGTTCCTGGAACTTTCGCTCCCTTCCAAAATAGTAAACCAGAAGCAACTAATGCTACCATAAAAGATTCGAAAGAAGCAGTTAAGTCATATTCCCACTTAACTCACTGGATTGGCCAGTGCAGAAGTCATATGAATCTTGGAGAATGACTTTGGACTGTTATAAACTTAATTATAGGAGGTAATTTCAATTGTGGCTGCTGTTTCAGATGCAGTATTTTTACTGAAACAAATCAACATAGCACCTGGTAAACAGCTATTGACTTGGCTAATGCCATCTTCGCTATACTAATTTATAAAAACCACCAGAAGCAGCTGGCTTTTACTTATCAGGGCAACAGTATACCTTCGCATTACATCCTCTATGGTTTATCGATTCTTCTTAATATAGTCTACAGAGATGTTGATCATATTGATATTCCACAAAATACTACACTGGTTCATTTTGGTTGCTCATAATGAAAACATTATGCTGATTAAATCTGATGAGCAGGTGGTAGCAGGTATTTTAGATGCTTTAGTAAGATATATTTGAACTAGAGACCAACTATGAGGTGACAACTCTAAAGTCCTGGCAAGGCCCGTACCTCAAGGTTGGGGTAAGTTCAAGGATAGTAAAACTATACAAGGAAAAAGCCACTGAGAGATGAATCCAAGCAAATGGTGTGGGTTAGATATGAGGATGGGTAAAAAGAGTGAAGTGATTGCTGCAGAGACTGGTCATACCAATCATGTGGCTATGAAAGGACAGCAACAATCCAGATGGTAGGAAAAGAACACCCTAAACCCTGGGAAATCAAGATTTGGGAGAAGAATCACTAACTTCTCTCGACTCTTACCTCAAGGACACTTGGCCTGGCCTCTCAACTCAGAATGCTTTGGTAACTACCCATTCTTAACTTAGATCCTAGATCCTTAGATCACAGGACTTAGATCCTCAGTCCTTAGATCTTAAACTAAGGGCTGTTGACCTTTCAAGTGGATGACCTCCACCCGAGATGACAGACATTGATATGGTTCCCCCAGGCCTAATAATATTGTCAGACTCTCTATCATCTAAGAAAAAACAAACAAACAAAAAAAACAAAAAAAAAAACAAATTTTCTTATATGCTTTCTCTAGACTATAAGTACTGCTCCAAATTTAACTGATTGCTGCATCTTTCATTCCATCCTGACCCTACTGACAAAAACTTAACAGCTGTTCCTTTGAACACTGAAGTATCAAACCTTGACCCCCATGTCAGCAATGCTGTTGCTGAAGTCACTAGAAATCTATTAGCAGAATGTAGTTCACCTACGGCAGCCTGTTCTATAAGGGCTAGGCTGGTTGGCTCTGATGGAAAGATTGTTTCCTCCAAAGCACTCCAGCCTACTTTGCAGGAATTTTTTAGCTCCAATCAAGGAGTTTGTCCATCACAAGGGGCACAAAATTGGCTGATCCTTGTTGTATAATAAATGATATTTATACTTCTAATATAGTTCATGCCCCCAATAATGTACTACTTCTTATATGGACATTAGGCCCAACAAATATAAACTTGTCTGAACTCTATAACGCAAATGATTCTAGACAATCACATTGCCCCAGGCTTCCTGCTGGCTGGTCAAGGTAGAATATATTTAAATACCAAAACCTGTTGCTGCGTTTGGACTAATGAATCAGGGAAGATGGAGCAATCCATTTCTTAATGAAAGTAGTGTGTCTTGCTAAGGTCAGTTTCAGCAGCACCTGAGACACTGCATAGCTCTGGATGGGGGCCTTTTTATGATTTATCCTTCAAGTTGGCCTGATCATCCTGCTAGGAGTCATAGTCACTCTCATTTTATGTGGCCTAAGACAAACAGAAAAGATTTGGCCCAAGCCCCTACAATTAATCAGTACAGTTAATTAGGTAATCTAATGGGTGAGCTGAACTGAAAATAATTCTTACTTGACTACATGAAAAGTCAGGGGGTAGTTATTGGAAGACGGCTCTGCCACCACATGACCATACATGTCTTCACATAGGCCAGACAGACAAGTCTAACCAGAGTCTTGTTGGAATGCCCTGAAATTCCTCCTTAACCAAGGAGAGATATTTCTTGTGAGAAACTGCCAAGAGGAGTCTTGCAGAAGGCTGCCATAAAACCATTTCTCACACATCTCCCTAGTTTCAGTTGCACACAGGACTTTCCACCTTACTGCCATAAGCTTTTGTGTAAGTCTAGAACTGCCTGGCTATGGTTTAGATGGCCTCTCTAGCAGATCGACCCATTACTTCTGTCTCTGTCATCAGATCCCTCCAGTTAGTGTCATTCTACAGGACTAAAGATGGTTGGCGACACCATGCTGATATTGTTTTTGCTGTATAAGTAATAAATTGTCTGAATTGAGTTGAGCCTGTGGTCATCTTCCTGGCTGAATCTCTAGAAGTGTGGCAAGCTAACCTAGCAGCTCGGTAGTGGTCCTTGTGGCTGTGTTAGCCACCATGCTGCTGCTTAGGGGCTGCTCAACCACTTGTTACTTAGAGAGGTAGGACTTTCCTCATCTGAAGGGTGAGCAAAGCCATTCTAACTCAGGGGGAAATACTTATGCAAAAAAATAGGGGTGAACAGAAGCAAGACTTTGGCATATTGGGGCAATGAAAGGCTGCAGGGATAGAGCAAGTGGAGAGAGAGATGGAAGACATGGGAAAAAGAAGTTAAATGAGAGATCAGGGTGGTAGAGAAGAAGATACAGTGATGGATCTGGCAGAGAGAATCGGTCTAGAAAGGAAGAATGCCTCCTTCCCTCTGAGATCAAAGAAGTCAGCCTCCTCCATATCGCTTCCAACTCCCACTATCATCTGGTCTTTCTCCTACCAGGTCTCCTGACATTCTGCCCTACTGTCACCACTTTCCCAATATTCCATGTTTTAAATGTCAATCACACTTTCTTGCTTAAAATCCATCAGCAGTTTCCAACCACCTTCAGGTTTGATTCTATTCACTTTAGTATGAACCCTAAGTTCTTTCAAGTTCTGACTTCTGCCTTTTTATTCAGCATTGTCTCCTACCTCTCTTTCAGATATAATCTTCACTCTAGTCATGCTGAACAACTTGCTTTCTCCTTAATGAGCCACGCAAACAGGGCCACTATGTATGGTTGTACAGAATGCACGCTGAACATCTCTAAGAGATGCCATCTGTATTGCTGGCATTGTCAATTTGTACAGTTATTAGAACTATATTCTAGAATATGGCGGTAAAGTGTCTCATTCTAATAAAGTTAATGTGACAATTTTGTGACATATGGAAGTAAAGTACCTTGAAGAAAGGGACAATTTTATAAAAACTTGAACAGATCCTTAGTATGATTATTTAGATTTGGACTCTTCTCCAGCTGCCTTGTCTACCAGCAAACTCTGACCCTTTCTACACAGTGAAGCTCAAACATTATATCTCTTCAAATATTCAAACAGTTTATCTCATGGTCTGGAAATATTTGTTATCACTCCTCTCAAATGTTTAGTGTTGAATTTTTATTATTCACCTTCATTTCATTTTATCCTGAATGAACACATGAGGCGTTCTGGATCAGAGGCAGATTTCTTATTACTTCACAGTAAATAAGAACTTCATGCTCCCCTCTCTCTCTCCCTTTCAGAGTAATTCTCTCCACCAGAGCTATTAATCCCCATCACTGTATCGCCTCAGGCCTTACCCCTAGGCAATGTGAAATTTCCTGTATGAGTGGCCAGATAACTCCATAGACAAGAGACAAGGAAAAATGATTTTTCTCCGCTTATAAAAGTGAAGGAGGCAGTTGTCCTCCTTTTTCTCTCCTAAAAGGGTCTCCTCCTTACTCCAGATGTCCCCAAGTTCCACGGCCTCATTCCTAGCTCAAATTTAAACATCTAGAAAGATAGCACTCCAGTTTCCCCAGCACCTTCAGAACTAACCTAGGTGCCTATCCCAGGGTACACCTTTCGCTTTGAGGAAGATAAGTTTCATTCTCCCTTTAGAGCAGAGTAATTAGCTCTGTCATCAGGGAAACAACCAAATTCAGATCTAATCCTATGGTATGAGAAAATGTATCTAGGAAAAATGGAAGCTAACATTCTGACATGTTGAGCATATGTTTCTGTGGCTTAGGAGGCTAGAGCTTCCTATAGTTCTGAAAAATACAGAGAAGTTTTATTTTCCGATATCTAGAAGCTACTTGAGGATAGAGCCCATATAAGGTTTCAATCTGATTCCTTCAGGACACACAACTTTTGTGACTTTGGGTAAGTTATATAATATCTTGAAAACTCCATTTTTCAATATGCCACATTGGGATAGTAATAGCTATTTTTCAGCATTGCTGTAGACTTATAAGAGGCAACAAATGACATGTTAGGAAAGCATTTCCCAAATACCTTTCATTTTCCCTGCAAAAGGGAAGATGGTCTCCATGAAGAGGTGAATAGGGTAGAGAACATTTGAAATAGCCATTATGGGAAATGGATAATGGATTCCACATGGATAATTGGATACCATTGATTTGTCATGCAACAAGTCTATAGTTTTCTCTCCCTGGCATTGGTCTATAGCTAGAGAGCCCAAGGAAAGCGAGTGCGAGGAGATCCAGGAAGAGCCCTTTCTAAAGAACGCACGAGCAATGGCCACGTACGGAGTGCTCAGGGTTGGGAGCATATTTTATTCTACTCTTTTCTCTACTCACATAAATACATATTTGCAGTTTGTTAAAATAAGTACTCATTGTAATCTTGAACAGGAAAAGAGCCAGTGGCGAGGTTCCTGGAAGGCATGAGGTCTTGCTCCATGCCTCTAGCAATAAGAGGATCTGTGTCTATATAAGAGCCTCAGGTTATATTTGATAACTATAACATCTATCATTTCCCCTTTCAGCTGCTGCTCTAAGTCTGTCTTAAATGCTGACATATGCCACACATTAGGTGAAAAGGTGGAAGGAGGTAGGGACAAAATTCTAAGAACTTTATAAAATTTCATAATTATGATTGGATAAAACTATAAAGGATAGAGGGTTCAATCATTTTCTCCCCTTTACCTGTTGGGAAAAGCAGTCTAGCAAGGGCCCTGGAAATCTCTATACATCGTTTCTGGGTATGCCAAGAATGCAAAGCCCTGACTACTCATTACTCAAGTTATTTCTCAGGGTTGCATTTGCAGTGAGCAACCTTGAGCAACCAAGTAATATCTTCTCCCAAACACAGAGCGGGCTTACTTAACAAACACTATAAAAGCAGCAAATCCTCCAAGTTTAATATTCCTTGGCTGTGACAGAAATATACTATGTATAACCTGGACCTTTCCCCTTATATCCCAAGAGATTTGGGGGATGTGGGAAACTGGTGACAACATCATGCTCATGCCCCTTTGACATGTTTATTTGTCTCTAATCCAGGCATTTCATGTTTTCTGCTGACATCCATGAAATAGTAACAAGCCCCAGACCTTTCACCGACTCTGAAACTACTCACCTACCTAAGAGAATCTTGACATTGTTGGCATAATCTTCACCTTTTGTGCTTTCCCTCCCACGAAAGAAAGCTGAGAGAGAATGAGTCAAGTAACAAAATAAACTGCTGAGAAGGTAAGAGAAAGTGAGCTGAAGTAAGAGCGCCTTTTCTTTACAGTCTTTCTATTTGAAATTATTGACTTATACATCTGTCTCCCCCAACATAATGCAAGCTCCTAGAAGTCAAGACCTTTTGATTCACTGCTGTGTCTTAATGAGTAAAGTAGTGTCTAGCAATGTCGAAGCTTAATAAATACTTGTTGAATGAATTAATGATTATTTGGGCCCTGAGCTACCAGGTAGGGTGAATTGGTAGTACTCATAATGGGTCGCTCTGGCTCATAATAGAGCTGTTTGCTCTTGAGCTTCATTTAAGCTATTCCTCTTGTCTTTGTGAATCAGCACTAAATCTTTTTATTTCTGTATGGTTTTTTTAAATAAAAGTCCTTTAAAGAGAATTTCCCCCTAAATTTTTTAATAATCATCTCTATTATTAAAGGAAGTAGAATATGGGGATAGAAAGAAATGAACACCATATAGTGAGTGACCAGTTTATGCTAGATGCTTTACTTGTGTTGCCTCATTTAATTCTCACAACTCTATAAGATTAGTATATTAATATCTCTTTTATATATATGGAAACTTAGGTACAGAGGTTAAATAACTTACTTAAGGATACATAGCTATTAAATGGTATAACTTGCATTTTCTGGCTTTAAAATCCTCTTTTTGATACAGCATTGTATAGGGTTATGTTATATTAATCCTTGGATTATAGCGAATAGATTTTCCAAAATAAAATTTAGGGTGTAACAGTCAGGGTTCAGTATAAACAAACACAAGCAATTCTAGGTATTTTAAGCAGGAAGCTATTTAATAGAGGGTGCTTACAAAAATCCATGTCAGGATTGAAGAAGTGAGTTACAAACTGAGCCCCCAAGAATGAATGATTCCAATATAATACAGAGTTGATGTATCAGTGGAGCTATTACTGCTGAGGACTACTGGAATACAGGTTTCAGGAACATCACCTTAATGTAGAAGGTGGAGTCCAAATGCTACTGCTGCCACAACTGTAAATTGCTTATTGTCTTCCAGGGGGCTAAATAATGGATCATCGAACACCGTGCAGAAAACTAATTCTTTGACCTCAATTATAGGAGAAATACAGCCAAAAGAGGTCAGAAGGATGTCCCAACTTCTTTTATGTTTTCTAAATCTCGCATGAGTTTATCTGACAGACCTAATTCATATCCATAGCTGTAGGTGCAAAGACATCTAGGAAATGTTTTAAGCGTCTAGTATCTACATTATGAAAACCACCATAAGAGAAGAGTAGAATGGACATTGAGTGAGCCGACCTGCAAAACTTACCACAGCATTGGGAAAAATACAAAGACTTTTATAGAATCGTATAAATATAATGTATACAGAACATTATAAAATGTTCGAAACTTACCCTCTGCAGGAAAACATATACTATGTGATTGCTTGTTTGAACTCTGAACTTTTGACATTAAATCTTCATAGCTATAATTTATCCAAGTAAAAATATCCTCTATGCCCAAAATAATTAAGGCCAATAACATGTCTAAATGTGCACGTATCAGAGATGGGAAAATTAGTTGTGATGTAGGATCATTACTTTCATTTTTCTATAGCCTTTTATTTGCTGACATGATTATTGGCATGATTTTGGGGAAGAGGAGTTTTATTTCCACCAGACCCCAGACCTTTCTCTAGATTCTCTTCGGCTCCGATTTTTCATATGTTAACGAAATACTCAAATAGGAAGGGCTTAATAATTTAGTACTCTAAACTTCAAAGACATTTGGCACATCCAGACATTTTACATGGAGGCTACAAAGCGGCAAAAAGATTTGCCCAAGATCTATGGAGACTGCACTAGAAGCCAGGTTTTCTGACTCCCTGTCCAAAGCTTTCCCATCACAACAAAACCAAGCCTTAGATTGTATGCTTCTTAATACAGAGTGATATCATGTGTATGCGTGGGTGCGCGTGTGGCTCCACTTATATCAAATTCAATAACAGGTAAAACCAAGCTAAATTTTTAGGGAAGCATACTTACATATTGAAATATAAACCAAAGCAAAGAAGTGTTAACCATCAAAGTCTGGTTATTGGTGAAGGCCAGGAGTTGTTACTGGCAAAAGCCACATAGGAACTTTTGGGGTGAGAGCAATGGCTCAAGAAACTCACAGTTTTGTAGGACTCGAGCTTTCTTTGAAAAAATAAAAAAAAAAACAATGTAATGTATTTGACTTTTTTGTCTTTAATAACACTTAGTTTTAGTATGGTAAAGCCAAGCTAAGTGCTTTCCACGGATCATTTCCTTCAATTCTCACGAGAACACTCTAATAGAGACACTGTTATTACCCCTATTTTATAGAGGAGGAAATTGAGGCACAGCCTTTACTAACCTTTCCAAATCTGCACAGTTAGGTAGCAGACCTGATATTTGATCCATCTGGTTCCAATGTCAGCTACTTAACCACTCTGTTCTGCTAGCCACCATAAACTTAGTGGGTGAGTAAATTTGGATGCCTTTTTCTTTTTATTATTATTTTATAGTCATAAAGATTATAATTATGAAAAACATCTTAATAAGAGAAAAGATAGGTTGCAAAATTATACACACATAGACATAATTATGATTATACCTATGTTAAAAATATATATATGTAGGTATAAAAGACCAAAACATAAAACACTGGTTAGAAGATGAAAATATGGGTGCTTATTTCCTGCTTCTCTGTTTTCCAAATTCATTTTAAAGTGGCCATATTAAACTTACAATGAGAAAATGTGCTCTAAAATAAACTTTCCATTTACCTGAAACATAAAATTTCATTTCCACACTCTTCTTTCCTACCGCTTTGTATAATCCTTAGAAACCTCTTGTGCTCAATGAGTGACTTCATTATTAAATTGATAGCACTGGATCATTCTAGCTATGCAAATCACAAACCTACAGCCAGCTGAGGGAAAGGCAGATAAAAGATTACATTAAAAATTAAAGCAACATGTGGAGATGTGGAGATAATGTGCTTACAGTTATTTTTACATATTTAATATTTATGCAATTACAAAGGCCTGTCATGATAAATCTTAAACCTTGAGACATTCTTTTTGCCCTCTGATATTTTTGACCTTGAACTGAGACTGCGAAATAATATGTAAAAAATGGCTGTGTGAGAAGCATTTCCTTTGATCTATAAATGATAAATGATTTTTTCTTAGAAAGTGATCTCGTTTCTTCCTAGCCTTTGTTTATTTTCAATGCCTTGTATTTTTTCACTCTGTTATATTCTGATCACCCTTGAAAGCACTGGGCTTTCAGTCTTCCACAGTTTGGTTGTGTTGTTTTCTCGTGTTGCTGCTGTGATGTGTTTTCTGTCAGGGGAAATTTACAGGCACATTAGCCTACTTGACAAGCACAATGAGCCACAAGGCTCTCCTAAGGAGAAAGTTCCATGTGCTGTGGTGAGATTTTCTCTGTCTCTCTATCTCACCCTCCCTCTTACATCTTAGTATACCACCATGATTCAGATACAAATCCCAACGACTTTTGCTTATAGGTATTGCCTTGAATCCTGGATTTAATTCTCTGGTTCCTGGTAACAGCATTGCATTGGTTCTGCAGTAATTAATTCATATTTCTGCAACAATCTGACTGCAGCGGTTTGTGCATAAAGCCAATGTCTTCACTTACAGCCATATAGATAACCAACTTAATAAGGAATGCATGGGAAGCTTTTTTTCCCTATGGTGGTTACTGACACAAAGGAGATAAAATAGCTCCAAGATCTGTACAAATGAAAAGCAACATACTTAAATTTTATGGAAGGTATTTGGTGAAAAAATTCTAAAACACTTAACTTACTTTCTCAGTGTCTCATAGAGAAATGGTCAACAAGAATCAATAAAACATTCAAAATTCAAAAACATAAAATGAGGCTTAACTGAAAGGATAAGGTGTCTTTTTCCTCATAGATTCCCAGTAAATTAGAGTATTTCCCTACAGCCTTTGGGGAACCAAAAGTCTGTGCATTTTCAGTTTCATGTATATTTTGCTGTCCCTTAGGGAGTAAATTCACTAAGACATGGTAGTTCTGGTACATTTAGACTCTGACTTAATGCTAACCTATCTCTTCAATTTAAAAATTTTCGAGGCTTTTAAATAATTTTTGAAGGGTGATTTTATTTTGAGAATATTCCCTTTGCCCTTGATATGTTTAAACCATAAACATGTAACTGTGTAACCTACAGAAATTATTTACAACAGTGCAAAATCACATGTTTCTTGCTTGATTCTCTACTATGAAGCAGACATATTTACCAAGCAAATACATAATATTAGTCTGAGCTGCTCTCTTTATTGAATGAGCAAATAAATGAATGAACCTTGCATTATCTGGCAGCTAGGACTAGCTGGTTTCCTGGTGGACTTACTCCTCAGAGAATGAACTAGGAGCATTCTTAGTTTGGCCCTGTCTTAGTTCAGGCTGCTATAGCAATATACCACAGAATGAGCAGCTTATAAACAGAAATTACCACTTATAGATCTGGAGACTGAAAATATGAGATCAGAGTGCCAGCATGGTTGGGTGAGGGTCCTCTTCCTGGTGGCAGACTTCTGAGTCCTCAAATGGTAGAAGAGGATAGGGAGTTCTGTGCGGACTCTTTTTTAGCACACTAACCCCATTCCTCAGTACCTCCCTAAGGTCCCACCTCCTAACAGCATCACCTTTGTGGGTTAGGATTTCAACATAGGAATTTTGTTGAAAATGAAACATTCATTTTCACTTTCTTGGGACCATGCCCTCCAAACACTTCAGAATAGCCAACTGCAGCTGTGTTCTCACCTATGCCCCCTTTTCCTCCCCATCCTTAAAAACACAGATAAGAGCTTTTCAGTTGTGCCAGCCTGGTGGTCCTTAAAGAGACTGACTCATTCCTCAGGCTCCCTACAAGTGAGAGTAGACCACAAATTCCTGTCTTTGGAGTGGTTCTTCTTTAGTCTGATTTTCTGCAATGACAGGGATTCTCCAGCCTGCTTTTTGTTCCTCTGTAATGACTTCAAGAATGAGGAGAGGGACCAACTTTTCCAGGCTGTCAGGATGACTAGAGGTCCCTCCAGCTGGTCAGGTGTAATGGCAACATGGGCCATTAATCTTGCCCATTATCTGGAAAATACGGAAAGCCTGAAGAACAAGAATTATTTACTTTCACACAAAACCAAGGCACCAAGTCACTGGACTTTATATACAGCCATGCTCCATCTAAAGGTCTTTAGAAATAGAATTTATAAATCTACGGTGATTTGAGTAAGATTCTCTTTAAAACAGGAAGCCAATTTAGACAACACTTCAAGGTGTCTCTAAACTAATTTTTGTTTTGTTTTTTTTAATTTAAAGAGTCATAAAAAATGGATACATTTTCATAAACAATATAAAGTTTCTGTTCACATCTAAACTACTGGGAGATATTCTGTAATTTTAACATTGAATTATTTTAGTAAATAATCACCAAATGCCTACTATGTGTTAGGCAGGTAGATGCTGGAAATACAGCATAATGCATATATTAAACCTTCAACATGCAGACTGTATAGAGGTGCTAAGAATTCTTCAGGCCCTCTAATGAATTTGTTCACATTTTCTGTACCCAATCATAGTTTAAACTCTACTTAGGTGAGTGTTCCAAACTGTGGGTTTCACTTGCCTCCCTGATCTCCTCGGACTCAACCATTCAAGACATTGAATTCCTGAACCCCAGCCTAGTGGATGCATTTTCATTGGGATTAGTGTATCCAGGAGTAGAATTTTATCACTGCCCCAAGGTCCCAAGGATTTTTTTCTTTCAGTATCAAGAACTCTTTACTGAAAGTCATTGCCCAGGTAGATGAACTGCCAAAAAGGAGGTTAATACAGGGAAGCGTTTGCTAGTGTGGATGTCTGCACTCAAAGCTATCTGGGGAGCTGCTATAAGATGGATGGAGAGGGAATATTACTCATTTGGAAGCCTGGCTGTCAAAGAAAATCCAAACCCAGGAGCTTTTCTCCTAAGAACCCCTATGACATTTTATTCTTTAAATAAATCTTTTCATCCTCTCCTTGGGTGAGAGATTGACATTTTAAGATCAATCATGCCTCTGCTTTGCAGGGTTGGTACACTTAGAACAGGATAAATGGAAATTAAGCAAAATTTCCATTTTTTTGAATAAAAGTGTTCAAAATAGGTATATTCTAACTCAATATAAAAGAAGAATG
>NW_011888887.1:3580343-3642636 GCF_000151845.1 Pteropus vampyrus | reverse complement strand
TGACTAGAGGTCCCTCCAGCTGGTCAGGTGTAATGGTAACATGGGCCATTAATCTTGCCCATTATCTGGAAAATACGGAAAGCCTGAAGAACAAGAATTATTTACTTTCACACAAAACCAAGGCACCAAGTCACTGGACTTTATATACAGCCATGCTCCATCTAAAGGTCTTTAGAAATAGAATTTATAAATCTACGGTGACTTGAGTAAGATTCTCTTTAAAACAGGAAGCCAATTTAGACAACACTTCAAGGTGTCTCTAAACTAATTTTTGTTTTGTTTTTTTTAATTTAAAGAGTCATAAAAAAATGGATACATTTTCATAAACAATATAAAGTTTCTGTTCACATCTAAACTACTGGGAGATATTCTGTAATTTTAACATTGAATTATTTTAGTAAATAATCACCAAATGCCTACTATGTGTTAGGCAGGTAGATGCTGGAAATACAGCATAATGCATATATTAAACCTTCAACATGCAGACTGTATAGAGGTGCTAAGAATTCTTCAGGCCCTCTAATGAATTTGTTCACATTTTCTGTACCCAATCATAGTTTAAACTCTACTTAGGTGAGTGTTCCAAACTGTGGGTTTCACTTGCCTCCCTGATCTCCTCGGACTCAACCATTCAAGACATTGAATTCCTGAACCCCAGCCTAGTGGATGCATTTTCATTGGGATTAGTGTATCCAGGAGTAGAATTTTATCACTGCCCCAAGGTCCCAAGGATTTTTTTCTTTCAGTATCAAGAACTCTTTACTGAAAGTCATTGCCCAGGTAGATGAACTGCCAAAAAGGAGGTTAATACAGGGAAGCGTTTGCTAGTGTGGATGTCTGCACTCAAAGCTATCTGGGGAGCTGCTATAAGATGGATGGAGAGGGAATATTACTCATTTGGAAGCCTGGCTGTCAAAGAAAATCCAAACCCAGGAGCTTTTCTCCTAAGAACCCCTATGACATTTTATTCTTTAAATAAATCTTTTCATCCTCTCCTTGGGTGAGAGATTGACATTTTAAGATCAATCATGCCTCTGCTTTGCAGGGTTGGTACACTTAGAACAGGATAAATGGAAATTAAGCAAAATTTCCATTTTTTTGAATAAAAGTGTTCAAAATAGGTATATTCTAACTCAATATAAAAGAAGAATGTTCTTCCCCCCGGTGGTCATTCTCATTACTATGGTTATCTCAAGACCTTTCACTGTCAAAATTTCATCCTGTTTTCTCTAAAAGGCCCATTCTGAACATACACCTGCTGTTTGAATAGCAGCAGAAAGCAACGGAATCTCACGCTATGTTTTTCTCCATCAGAACCAAGGATATTTTAGTGCTGCTGATATAGTAGTCACGGGTTACCAGCTTTTCCAGTTCCTCGCTATAGTGAGATAAATCTCAGCTTATTACTACAGGCTATGCTTGAATTCTTACCTCCTGTTTATATTATTCAGGAGACCCCCTTCTTGTCATAATGGTTTTGTTAGCAATTGGGTAGCCTTTCCAAACATCAGATTTACTCGGTGCTTTTAACTAATTTTAAATGATTTTTTCAAAAAAAATATTAAGGCTCTCAAGCCTTTCCGTTAGTCAGTACACATTTATTGTGAGCCTACTATGTGCCAAATGTTGGAGTAGGTGCTGGTAGCATAGACTACCAGGGAGCATGCCATGGTCAAAGGAGCACTCGGTGAGGGTCAGGACGTGCCATTCTAGCACCAGTCTTACCTTGGACCAGGGCGAGGCCTGGGCAAAGCCATCAACCTCTGGGTTCCAGTTTTCTCTCATGCAAAATAAGGGGTAGAAAGAGCTGCTCTTCCTTCAGACTCTATTATTCTGTAATTGCTGTTGGTTGAGTTAACTCACTGCACTGGAAACTCAGTGGCCTCACAAAGGTGAATGCTTTTATAAGCACCCCAAAGGGTCTCGATAGTAATTCAAGGAGCAGTTTTAGTGCTGAGACAAATGCTTTTCCAAGGTCCAACAAGACACTTAAAGAAAGGATACACACGTTTTTTACTTTATATTTGAGCATATTCTCCTCCCAAATGCTTGCCTACTTTCCAGTTGCTAGGTAATATAAGGGAGTAATCTCCAAGTGTGGCTGGGCAATTAGAATTCCAAGCACCATGGCCTATTCTCCCCAAGATAATAATAAAACAAAGTTACAAAAACAAGCAATAAGTCCAGTTAATTCTGGACTTACAATAGTGACAGTTCATCAGGGCGTGTTAAAACTCCCTAATTCTGTGGCATTTCAGTTGTTCCAACAGTTTTCAAAGCATCTGAGACTCCCTATTATTGCTATTTATTTATTTGTGAGTATTGACAATAAAATGAATGCTTGCTGTTTGTAAAGTTTTGTATTGTTCCTTCTTTGCAAGCCACTAGTCTTCTAATATCATGTGAGAATTAGTTTTTTTCTGTGTTCTTACTGTGCAAAATATATTTTATAAAATGATTTTTTACAGTGCATCTCAGTTTGAAAAATATGCAACAGTTTTGTATTGGGACCAGGCAGATTATTTGAAATGCAGCATAATTCCCCAATTTCTGATCTAAAAAAAAGCAAGAAAAAAAGGATACGTATTGCTTTTTCTATCTCATCTTCCTGCATTTGTGGTTAATCCATTTCAATTTCTTATATCAAAGGAATATAGTAACTTACCATATACCATTGATAAGAGGGAGTACAGTTTCTTGTTTCCATTTCCTATATATATATAAAAAAAGACCCCACATATACATCATGCATAAAAACTTTTTTTTTTTAAATGAAGAACAGGTAGTAAGGTATGAGTTATATCGAGTAGTTCTCTCTATTTCTCTGACTTCCTAACAACATTTTATGGCTTTTTCTTCTTTCTTTCCTCCCTCTCACTATAAATATCAGAGCTGGTGACTGACTTTTACTGCTGCCTTTCATGCAAACTCCGCAGGCTTGCAAATCAGCTACTGATTCTTGGAACCGTCTCCCTATCTCCTGCTCTCACTCACACAGTTTTCTAATGGGGCTAAAGGGCCACAAAGAATACACAAACATTGTACAGCACATTGATTTGAATAGTGAAAATAAAAGGTTGGATTTTGTACTCGTTGCATCAACTTATTTCAGTCCCCTTGGTGCATGGTACAAGGCAGCTGCCCACTGAACACTTTGCCTATTGAGAAGTTGGCAAAAGGGCAGCCCAAACAGGTGACACAAATGAAGAATAGAAATGCTTGCAGCAAAGCCTTCCTACAAGCAAAAATCTACTCCCTACTTCAAACATTGTTGCTCTTTAAATACAACACTTCAAGATACTTTACCTCTCTAAAATGACTTAAGTTCCCTAATAAAGTTCCAGTTTAACATTCCATTATACCTATCCTCAACCTTGTCATAGCACTTTATACTTACATTCTTATTCTCCTGATCAAAACTTATGGAGCACATTTAGTGGGTATATTGGGGGGAGGGGATGTGTGTGTGTGTGTGTGTGTGTGTGTGTGTGTGTACACATATATGTAGATTTAGAAACATGGAAGAATTAAATAATTAACCATGACGATTAGCATTTTTGAGAACATATTATGTGCCCTGCACTGTACTAGTGCACTCACTCTCTTCTCTTTCCCTCTCTCTCCCTAGCCCTCCCACAGACACACACATAGCCACACACTATTTCAGCTTCATTTTATAGATAAGAAAACTGAGATATAAGATATTAAGTAATTGCTGAGGTCACATCTAGAAGATATCAGAGCAGGCAAATGCTAATGCAGGCACTGTACTCCTTTGCTTAATATTGGACATTCTTTATCACCCAAAAAACGACACAATGTATGTGTTATTTGGGAACTTGATTCTAAGTATTAGTTAAACTTGGGTGTTACTGCCAAACTTCTGAATTTTGTGATAATCGTATCCCTCCAAAAAGTGACAGTTTCTAGAGTTAAAGCTCCTGGAAAGAAACTTTTAAACCTCAGGCTCTTGGACTGTGCTGGCAGATATGATAGCACGTATAGCTATTTAAATTTAAACTTAATTAAAGTTAAAATTAAAATTAAATTAAATTAATGTAAGGCCCCAGTTGCTCTAGCCACATAAATCCTCAGTAGCAGCATGTAGCTGGCTAGTGGCTGGCTACTCTACTAGTCAGCACAAATATGGTACATTTTCACCACAATAGCAGTGCTGCACTGAGAGACAGATAACTGAGGAGATACAAAAAAGTAATGATCCCCGAGTTTTTTCAAAAAAAACAAAAAACAAAAAAACCTGATGTGTTTCTAAATAAGGGCAGTTATGGAAGCTGCACTTGGCCAGGCACTGTGCTAGGTGCTGAGGGTACAATGATAGATAAAGATCAGTGAAGCAGACATGATCTCTGCCCTTCCTAGAACTCAGAGTCTGCCAGAGCCAGTCACCAGACTGAGCACTAAAGTGATGAGAGAGATCTAACGTGCCAGGGGGCATAGAAAACCTAGAAGGTGCAACATCTAACTACAGCTTCACGGCAAGATTCAGGCAAAGCTTTCTAGAAAGAATGGAATATAAACTAAGACCTTGATTGTGAGAAGGCTCATGAAACATAAGAGGAAAAATGTTCCTGGTTGAAAGAACAGCATGTGTGAATACTCAGAAGGAGGAGATAGCATGCCATGCTTTAAAGGAGTTTAAAGTCAGGAGAATTACTTTCTCTGTTCTTTTTCTTAGGATCAGAGCTTAGACATATATATATATATATTTTTTTCCCCCGTTTCTTCTGAGTTACTCACTACAGAGGGAAGGCAGTAGAGAAAGGAAAAGCAAAGGCTATTTAAGGGTGGGTATATAGGAGCCAGAAATGGCCAGTAGCTACCCCTCACCACCCCAAGTGCTCTAATATGAAGAATGTATATGGAGAGCAGCCTTGGGATGATAACAATATGGCAGTCTTCACTTTAGGTGAAGGCCATGTGCCATATACTGTGCTGATTAGTTCATTAACATTATTTTTCTTGGTCATCATCATAAGTCTAGCTATTTCCCGACATTTAACTTGTACATACTTAGAAATTGGTAGAGCAACCCATGAGATAAAACAACCCAAACTCATGAGCTGTTTATCTGCTAAAATCTCAGGTTGTACAGGCTCCCCAGTTACTGCTTCCCGTCCCAGGCTAGTTCTCCCTAAGATGACCAAGTAGAGGCATGGTTTAACTGACATGAACACGTGGAAGGAAAGCCAAAGAGCAGAGCTAAGAAAACTTGTGCTGCAGAGAAGTTAGTTTGTACCAAACTAAAAGTAAAGTGTAACCCAAAAAAGAAACAAGCGAGTAAGGGAAATACCCTCTCTCTTTCAGGACCAACCTCTATCATGGTTAACCAATACTGATTAACCCCTATAGAAGAGTTTCGTTTTTTAGAATTTTCCAGAAAAGTACTAAGCTCAGAACACATATTTGTTATCTTATCCAGCAATGATCAGACTGATTCAAAACATTTATGACATAGTGAGGTAGTTCAAGCCAACTTTCTTCATAAACTTCCCTCTAGGATTGCCTCGATCTGTTGAAGACTGTTTTATGACTCAACTCAGCTAAGATTTCAGCGGTGCATATCTTCAGATAAAACGCTTCATTCACATCAAGCAGTAATTAAATGTGCAGGGCATGAAATAAGCAGCAAGCTTGGCTTCAGAGACATCTTGCAATTTGTAAGTGATCCAAGATAGACCATATGCCTTTAAATCTAGATGACTGCATATGTATCTAGGAGAAAGCTAACTGCCATTTCTGTACAAGAGTCATCAAAAAATGAAAAAAGATATTTATGTAGTTTATCTGATAAATGTATGTTACTATATGTCCATTGAGACTTGGTAAACTGCCCTTAACTTTTCCTTTTGGGTTCTTGATTTAGTTTTGCTAGAGAAAGCATTCAAACTGACAACTCAAACTGACATTATTCTTAAGTGGCTCTTTGCAATGGACTGGGGTAGCCATTTGGATAGACAGAATTTTTGTCTGTCTAGCAAGGATTACCACTCCTCTTCTTTTGATTCTTTAAAGAAATCTCTCTAAACTCCACACTGGGGCAATTCACCACTGTGCCATCTTGACTCCTGAATAGGCTCATCATGCCCTGGAGGTGGGGGTGGGGGTTGGTTCAGTCATGAACATGTGACGTAGCAATGCCAATCTGAATCTTCACTGGGATTGCTATAAAGATGTGGGAGGGAGAAGTCTTCCATCTGTGGGCTTGCTAAGCTAGGAGGATGTGAGAGTGAGGCTGCTGGTGGTCATCTTATGAAGAGAGCTGGTGTGAGAATCTTCAAGCAGGGAAAAGTAGACCTGGGAGATGGAGACAATCAGTAACCTGGCCACATTGTTTGGGCCCCTGGGATTCCGTCATGTTTGATGTCACTTCATGATCATCGAATGCATTAAGCAGTGTCTGGCAACACAGGAGGTGCTTAATAAACATTACTTCCCATCTCTCTCCCTCCCTCTTTGACTCTGGCAGCTGCCAGGTGAGGATTCAAACCATCTTTGGCAGCCAGCACTTCTGTTTCTGGCATTTAACGGAAAGCCAGTAAGACAGAATGGAAAATGATAAGCGCAAAGTCAGCACCCCAGAACAATACAGGCTTCCTCTCTCTTACAGATGTAGCTCTTTGGAAGTAGCCATTTTTTGCTCAGTGCACTCTCATAGCTTGGACAGCAGTCTGCCATGATCAAGGCGATACCAAAAAAATGACTCTTTCCTGGGGGAGGAAGGCGACAACTTGGTCCAACTCTAAAGCAGAACCTACTACAGGAAGCAGGCTACATAAACACCTCAACAGGCATGCAGTTTTCCACTGGCCAGTTATATAAAGGTGCCAATCTGCGCTTGTTGGCTGTTTGCCAGTAGCACCATTCAGTAGAAAGCAAGCAATCCAGAGTGTGAAAAATATAGAATTTATCTACTTGGCACAATGTTTAACCTCTTGAAAACCAGACAGTGAGGTAGTAATTGTGCTAAATATTAATGATGATTTAAAAGGAAGTTATGATAGGACAAGTAAAACCATTACTACCAAATGGTGTTTGCCAAATATGCATCCTCTCACCCCTGCACAGTTGTGCTGATAAACCATTTGCTTGCACAGTAAATGCCGGGGGTTGATGATCAGATTGGGTTGTTTATGTGATACAATCTGTGTAGTATGAAAATCTTAAAGGTAATTTCTGAGAACTTATGTTTGATATATTTTCAGACTCAATAAGCAATATCATAAAAATTATAGTATTTAGAACTGGAATGGATCTTAAAAGATGAAAGAAACCAAGTCTCAGGTTTAATGAGTTGTTTAATGGCAAGGCGAGGACTTCAAGAACATGACTTCTGGTTTTCAATTGGACATGTCTCTGTCAACCCCATTCTCTTATAGACAATGATAGCACAGGACATTAGAATTGGGAAGGGCCATTTAAGTCATCTAGTCCAACCTGCTCATTTACTGGTATGGAAATGGGGCCCAGAGAGATGAGGTTTTTGCCAAAGGCCAGAAAGGAATTAGGCTAAAATGTTTTGACTACTGGACCAGTGCTCACTTCTTGTTGCCATGGATAAACATATTTTATCAAACTTAGTTGTAACCACAAGTCATTTCATTTCTGTCAAAGGGCAAATAAACTAACAGCCAGTCATCTCCAGAGAGATCTGGCAGTGTGTGAGGTCTGGCAATAAAATTTTGGAGAGAAGCAGGGTCTCCTAGTCAAGTAAGTGCATGGCGAAATATAAATAAACTACAAGCTGAAAGACTATAATCTGCCAGGTGTGTTGTGGTATTTTATTTTTCCCACAGTCACTGAGATCTAGAGGCTACGGCTATTTCTGATACTGAAACCTCACTGGCTTCAGTGAGAAGGCCCTTAAACAGCCTGAAGCATCATGTCTCTTCTTGGTTCCTAATTTATTTTGATAACGATAGTCAGGGTTAAGCATAGAGCACTTGTGTTGTAGTTTAAAGTTCACTGCTTTCGAAATTCCTGTAGGACATGTGTATACCAGGTAGTGTCTACATAACTGTAAATAAGTCTTGGTCTCTCTCTTCCCCTCTTTCTCTCTCTCTCTGAAAATGAGAGGAGTTAAGTCATTCCATCCAAGGAAGAGGGGGAAGGTGAGAAGCCAGCCTCCAGTTGCCTGTCCGCCTACGGAAGAACATTAACATTGTTAATCAGCATTACAGACTTGGCTTGGCTTCCCGGGGAAATGGTTGGTAGAGATACAAAATGTTTTAATCCTTTCCAAGCAATGTTGTCCTGAGTGATAGCCAGGAAGGAAGAATTTTTTTCTTTTTGTTTATGCCTTTGAGCAACCTTGTAGTTTTGAATTACTAACAATAAGAACCAAATTAATGTCAAATTAGGTTAATGAGGAATTATCAACTGCTTACTCTATGCCTAACATTGTGCTAAGCCCTACCAGAGAGACAAAAAATATTATCCTTGCATTTGAAAAGTTCACCATCTTCTTAGAACAACAATATTTAATTATGAAAACAATAAAATGTTGCTGTTCCTCGTGTATAGTGAATTCTGGCAGAGATGACCCTTGTCCAGTGGGACGTGACCCAGGGAAGCAGCCAGGACTCCAGCGAGGAATAGGTGGTTATGAGCACTGGGAGCAGCCCAAGGATGAATACTAGGGCTGTCTCACAAGATCTCATGAATGGAATCATCTCCATTTTTTTTTTCTTACTCGCTTTGGCTTCCTGCAACAAAGACCCTCGAGACTGAAGTGTAAAGTTTCTTTCATCTCACACTCTACCCCTTGATCCATATGTGGTCTGTTATATGACTCAGAGAGTGGTTGTTTCTAAAGTCTCAGAGAGAAGCTCTGAAAGAGCCCCTTAGTTCTAGTTCTTGCTCATAACACCATCAGACCCAGGGGCTGTTGTGGATCTGAACAGATGCTTTCCCTTCATCTTGAGTGACTAGACTTAGATCAAAATTGTAGTCTCAAGTCTGGACTCTGTTATTACTGAGACTAAGAATGTGGGGGTTTTTCGTTTTTTGTTTGTTTTCGTTATTGTTGTTGTTTTCCTGATTATTTTATTTCCCTAGGCCTTATATTTGTCTCTTATGCAAATAATTCCCTTAATGGGTACACCCAATTTGTTCTTTAGTTATATTCTGATTTATCTGATTCTTAGGTAAGCAAAACTGAGGCAACAGTCATAACCCTTGAACACAGAATAATAGTCAATCACCCTTTAATCTTGTTGGAGCAAAGTAGATGTGCCTGCCAACTCTCCATTCTAAACTGCTTATCTCAGGCTCCATTATGGTTACTAGCAAGGACTTTATAGAGACAGACCCAAGGTACTGGGGTTTCCCAAATAAGTTCTTTAACTACTAGGAATCTCTGCTTCCTTATCTCTAAAATAGAGACAAGAATAATCCTACCTCCTAACAATGTGTGGAGGATTAAATGAAGTGCCATAAGCAAGGTGCTAAATATTGTAATTCACCCATGGGTGAATAAGCAATGTTGGCTTTTTATCATTATTCTTATCATTGATCTGGATGCTCTCTTAAATTCAATCTTACTATATCAAAAAATGTTGGAGGTAATTCAGAGAAAGGCCACAATATGCTCTTCTTTTAGTGAAAGGAGAGGGAATGCTAATTTTGACATAGATTTTTAACAAATTAACTCTAACAAAATTTTTCATTGTTCAGTCAGCAGTATAATAATGACAAAGAATAAAAATAGCAACAAAGCACCAACTACTACCCCATCCTGACAAATCAATTATAATTTTTCTGTTTTTTTAAATTTTGTCCATCATCAAACATAATTTTATAGTTACGCTTATTCCAGTTTAAATCCATTTAACAAGCAAATAAATCTCCTGATGAGAGATTATTGACAGCCTACTAAGTACCAGGCACTATTCTAAGGTACTGGAAACACAAAGAAGAAAACACCTTAAAAATTTACAGTTAATGTAAATAAAATATTGTTTTTTGTTTTGGTAGTATATGTACATAATTTTCATAGTATAAGGATTTTCACATATTGCTGCAGAGGAATAGAGGAATAGTCAGGAAACAGAAGATAATCCATATTTCAGAGCTGATAGTAAAATGAAGTGACTGGAGAATGCCTGACCAATCCATGTATAATAGCTGGACTCATTTTAAGAGACATAGGAATATCCTGTACTAGGAATAATTTTTATTACAGAAAAGGTAAAGATAAGAATAATGAACAGAATGAAAGGAGTTAATATAACACATGTATCATAAGGATATCTGCAATTGTGATGACTTAGAAATAAATAGAAATAAAGACACTATAAAATATGAAAAAGGATTATTTATGAAATTGAGGTCCTTAAGGAAATAAAAGAGAATAAAAAAGAAAACTCAGAAACTTAAAGATAAAATCATTTGTATTTACTGTTAGCTTAATGTTTGTAGGTACCACAGAATGAGGGATTATTGCATTTCTTATGAGAATCACATGAACAATTAGGCAACATACAAAGGCTCAGTTGAGATCTTACCGATCCATAGCTTTTCTGGTAAGCATTCATTGTCATCAAAAAGAAAATTATATAATCTACCATCAAAATAACCAATTTCTTGAATTACAATAAACTCTCACTCTGAAATGAAAGTATAGGTATATTTTAGTGACAAAAGTAATCCTTCTATGAAGATTATTGCTTAGTTAACTGGTTTTCATACTACTGCGTGAGAAGCAGAATATGAATCATTACTGGGACAGGCTGGCATGGGTTGGATATTGGTGAATTTCAAATCTTCCCTCTGGTCAGTTGATGTTCATTATTGATGTCAGTCATTTTATTAAAATTAATCTAGCAAAACAAAACCCTCAAAATACCTTAAATGTTCATAAATTGAAGGCTAAAAAATAATACATCCAATGCAATGGAATACTAATCAGCTATTAAATTAACATATACACACACAAATGTATTTAAATATTTTACAGCAATCACATGACCAATTAGGAGATACATGTATCTTATATGTATTATATATGAAGATATAAGATAATATATTATCTTTATACATATGTATATAAAGACATTCAAGATGTGGAAAGATATTCAAGATAGTTATTAAGTCAAAAAATTCTAATTTTATGATAGCATCATTTGCATATCCTTTTTTAAGGGAAATTACATATATATGTAATTATTTCTGGAAAGATACACAAAAGATTGTGAATGGTGACTATGCTGAGGAGTGAGGCATAAATGCACCCCTCACTGTGGTTTTATGCCTTTTTATGCCTTTCAGTTTTAGCCATGAACATCAATGACCATAATAGTGAACTAGTTTAAAACTGAAAAATATTGAATAAAAAACTGTAAGGAGAGTTAATAGCAAATAACTATATCAAAGAAAAAAATTGAAAGCTTAATAAAGGGGAATCATTATTTGGTTAAAAAAAAAGTGAAATAAATGATTTTCATTGAAAATAAATTTACCTTGTGATTTTAAAATAAATCAACCAGAAAATAAATGCTTAACAATATGTTAAACATATTAGTTGCCATGTGTTAACAACATCAAATTACAAAGAAAACTGTGAAGCTAATGGTTCCCTTTCAGTTAATTGCTTTAATTGTCAGGAATCAATTATATAAACAAAACTTTTCTCAAAGAATTTTATGAGTTTCTCCATGAATATGCATGTAAAAGACAGAAGGCCTCTTCCCTTCTTCCTAACCACACTCACACACACACTTAGTTCTGCCATGCACTGTCAGCATATGCTCACTACTGAAGGGAAATTTAATTTCGTGACCCACCTAAAATATCGACATCTAAATGTAGACATTCTTTTCATTGGAATAGCTGCTGCAATCATACCCTTACACGGTAAAGAAAATTTCGAAGGGATACATACATTTTTGGAGTGTGTCTAATGGTAATTTAACATATGGCACTTGCAAAGGATAGGCTTTGGGTTAAGAGGAGCTACTTCCTTGCTTTACCTATTTTGGACTAAATCGTTTTTGTTATCATCAGATGTGTCTACTGCTTCACTCCTTTCAGTGTTCATGTTATTATCACAGGGATTCATGTAATGCCAGACTTTGTAATGACAATGGAAAGGGCAAAATAAGAATGCCTGAATCCACATTAGAGAATGAATATACAGGATCAGAAATAGGTAATTAGATATAAAAACACTATGTGGTCTGACGACCCCAAATTCTTAGTAAAGGATTGCTGAAGACTTGATTGAGCCTTATCCCTTTTGGATACACACCTTCTTCCACACCTTCCACTGATCCTCTTCCATGTCCACTAATGGTTATCAGTAACTGTTATTATTAATGATAATTTCTTGTCACCATTTATTGAGAACCTAGTATATGTCAAACACTATACCATCCTCATTGCATATATGTCTCAAATTCTTATGATTCTACAGAGAAGTAAGGGCTCAAAGAGGATACACCATTAATTAATAATTAAAATTAATAATAGCAAGGCTAAGATGGGAATCCTGGTACACCAGTTAGGGTTCTGGGTTGTAAATGATAGGTTCTGATTCTGGGTATCATAAGCAAAGCAGTTTATTGGAAAGATACCAGAGATCTCACAGCCTTTATGTGTATCCTTCCAGAAGGAAATATGTATATTTTTCCCTTTAAAAAGGTATCATATCATGTTGGAGAAGTAGGCTCAAAACTGAGCAGCAGAACAAAAGAGAGGCTGGGTAGTCAGAAACCCAGCCCAAGTCACACCATTTGTTCATAATAGAAAAAAATGGAGACAGTGAATGACCATCAAGGTAAATGGGTGAATAAATTATGATGAAATGAATGGAATATAGTACAGCCATTAATAAAGATAAATAGAGCACTTTTTGGTACCTTGGAGAGATTTCCACAAGGAGTTGCCGAGTAGGACAAGCAAGATGCAGAAAAGTATCTGTAATATGATCCCATCTTTTTAAACATGATAAATCTTATATACTTATATATATGATATGGATATGTATGTTCACATATGAATACATGATATAGAGAAAACATGGAAGGATATATTCTAGGTTGTCACCAGAAGTGAAATGGGGGAGGATGAGGGTTGATGAAATCAAGCAAAAAAGGAAAAGAGAAAAAAGAACTAAAAAAGACACATTATATCTATATGATTACATTTCTACATTTATTTAAGGTTGTAATATAAAACAATTTTTAAATGCCAGAAGAAGGGACTGCTTAGGATTCTGTCACTACTGCTGCTGCCACTGTCAACATGAGCTCTCTGCATCTGTGTTTTTTCTGCATCTTTTGCTCCGGAAGCAGAGAATCTAAAGTGGAGAGCATCTACCTGGGTCTAGGCCCATGCATTAGTTCAGGCACCTAACAAAATACCACAAGCTAGATGGCTTAAACAACAGAAATCTACTTCTTACAATTCTAGAGACTAGAAGTTTAAGATTAAGGTTCAACTGATTCAGTTTCTGATGAGACTTCTCTTCCTAGGCTTACAGGTGGCCACCATCTCACTGTATCCTCACATGACCTCTTCTTTGTGCCCTATCTTTTTCTCTCTCTCTGTCCCGCCCCCCACCCAATTCTTATAAGGCTACTAGTTCTGTTAGATTAGAGCCTTACCATTATGATCTCATTTAACCTTAATTACCTCCTAACAAGCCTTTCTCCAAATACATTTACACTGGGGGTTATAGTTTCAAAACATGAATTTTGAGGAGACACAATTCAGTCAATAACAGTGAATCAGCGTCCTTATTTTTTCTTCCATTATGGGAATCTAGGCTCTGATTCTCCAAATACCAAAATGCAGTTTGGCTGGATGACCAAAGATATTTGACAAATATGCAGATGTCCGACTCTAAAACCGATGTCTCCTTTTTATTATTTCGGATTGTTTTATTCTGCAGAGAAACTCAATCTCTCTGTTTCAACGATTTATGTTCAAGCTTCAGGTATAGGATCTTCAGCAAGTATATTTCTATTTCATTAACTACCACTGTTCCTAATTTGTTATTGCACAGATCCAAACTCAATCTTCAGTATAATTGCTTTTAGTTTATTTTTGTAGGGTGGAGTCGGGGGAGTAAGGGTGGATTGAGGAGTATCTTTCATATTTATGTGCTTTCTCTCTCTGCTATGGTGTGATAGTGAGAAGGAGTGTACAGAACCTGGATTTTAGAGAGAAAATATTAATTCACACTTGAAAAAGATGAGCAAGAATTCATTCTGAGCAAGAATTACTAATTATAATGCTTCTATTTTATGTCACACATTAAATGCCCCCTTACTAGTCACTTGTAATTTTGCTATTTAATTATTTCATATCCACCTTAATGGATTAAGCAACTGTGCTCCCTGGTAGGCCCAAAATCCAAAATGACTCCTTACTATCCAGTCTAAACACAATTTATATGAGGCTAAGATTTATGCACTCATTACAATTGCATAAAAATTCTTGAATCTTGGAAATCTATTGAACATATGCGACAGATATTACATAATGAATACTAAAATTCAAAACTGTGCTTAACAAAAATGCCTCTGAAAAAAAAGTGAGCCAGCAAAGTGCAAAGGAATGTAAATACCACTCTATTTGTATAAGAAAATGGGAAGAAAACATTCACATATCTACTTATCTTTACAGAAAGAAACATAGGAAGGAGTTATGGCCAAAACTGTGTCCCTCCAAAATTCATATGTTGAATTCCTAACCCCTTGTACCTAAGAGTGTGATTTTATTTGAATGTATTCTTTTTGTAGTTTTATGGGCAAAGCAATTTTGAAACAATTTAAGATGCATTATAAAATCAAGCAAGTGAATAAATGTATTGATGTTGTTGAGAGCCAGGATTCTTAACTATGAAAGAAGAGACACACAAATATAGAACTGAGAAAAACAAGAAAGAATCCCATGGTGATGAATTAGAATTGGAGACACCATTGTGAATTCCCCACTTCTAAAATATGTGTATGTGTGTGCATAGGCATATCTAAGTGCATGTGTCCATGCATACCTATGTGTATGTGATTATTTCTACATACATGAATATATTTCCTAGCCCTGGTGACTAAAAGCACATAGAAATAAAGAGACCACAGTGGCAATGAGCACATTTTGCATGCATACTTTGGTGTCTAATTTCTTTATGAAAAGGAACTAGGATTTCTTAGAGAAATGGCAAATTATAAGACTAAAGCAGAATAGGTACAAGAGGGACCTACAACATTTCGTTGTTCCAGAAATAAAGGAAATTATTTTTTTAAAAAAGATAGATTCCAGTTCAAAGGGGCTGATACTGGACTAATCTAGGACAATTTTAGTGCCAAAATAACTGTGTACAGTAGTGAATTATAAAACACCTGTAAGATAAGAAACCATGTGTGCATACTGATAGTAAGTAGATAAATGGCTTACAGTAGTATGCTGAGTGTCAAATGGCAAATGTGGATGGAGGGCTGGAGTTGGATAAATATCAAGTTGCAAAGATTTGTCCAGGCAAGAGTCACCAAAGGATACTAAATATAGGGATAATTTTGTGGGACAAAGGATATTTGCATGGTCTTTAAGAAATCCCCATAAATTGCTTATTAGTTACAGGGGAGAAAATAATAACTGTGTAGTAAACAATAGTACCACACCTTCACTGTGTAATTAAAATTAACATCACCAGTGAAGAGTAAATAGATATCATGTGCTTCCAGATAGGATACCTTGAAAAGAACACAACATTGCTTATGTGATATTCTGGTCAGTAATATATAATCTGAATTAAATCAGGAGGAAATATAAGGCAACCCCAAATGAAGGATATTGTTGTATATTTTTGCGTAGTTTAAAGACTAATAACATAAAAGATGAAGAAGCCTTTGAAAATAGTCCAATGAAAGCCTGATAACGAAATGCAAAATTTGATCCTAGACCAGATCCAATACCAGAGGGAAAGAAATGCTATAAAGATGTTATTGTGTTAATGAACAAAATGAACATATGGATGGTGGATTAGGTAAAAGTATTGTTTCATTGTATTATTACTGAAGTTGAAAATATATTGTGGTTATTTATGTAAAAGAATATCCCTAATATTATGAAACGTACACTGAAGTATTTAAGAGTAAAAGAACATGATGTATACATATAAGTCTCAGATTGTTCATGGAAAGAATATTACACACACACATACACGCACACACATGTGAGGGGAGATAGGCAGATAGAATATACAAATAAAGCAATCGGAGTAAAATATTACCAAAGTGAACATTGGTATTTTCTGTAATCTTATTCTTGTATCTTTGTATAGGTTTGAAATTATTTCCAAATAAAAAAGGGTTTTTTTGTTGTTTGTTTGTTTGTTTGCCAGGACTTGCTTATGTGTCTTCTATGTCTGGGAAGAATGCTCTAAGAAAAGGGCTTTTTCATCTGAAAAGGTTACTCTTTGGGAATCAGTGTTCTCTAAGTGAACTATTTTCCTCTCTTTTAGAGGACACTGATCTGTGGAGAAGATGGCAGTAATCAAGGAATCGGCTAAAGAACCTGGTTATGAGTTGAAACCTATATTGTGGTTATTTTGATCTGGAAAAAAGATATTTTTTTCTTACATCAAGGAGTTGTTACCTCAAGAATAATCAAAATTTTAACAGGAAGAATATAAGATTGTGAGTTATAGCACAATTATTTATAGCTTTAACATTTTAACATTAAGTAAATGATAGTATGTAAGAGAAAAAAAACTAGTTCACTTTTCATAGAACAAGTATAATGTCTTGAGAAGAAAAAAAGCAAAAATTATAATACTCCTTTGAAACAATCATAGTCCTCTAGTACTTTCTCCTTTTGAGCTGTCTAAGGTATTGATCAATTCTGTCCTCTGTTTTGGTTGTTCATAATCTGCTTTGCTTTTGTCTCCCTTCCCCTCATTGTGGATTAGCAATAATGCAGATTCTCTGAATGCCAGGAACAGCAAACCTCCCCACCTGCTCATGTACCTAGATTTTTTTTTTATTTCAATAATAAGGCCATTTGATTATAATTATTTTAAGTCATTAATTTGTAATTGAAGTAGTCTCAAATGAAGGGCTAATCTCTAAAATAGTAAAAATTTTATAAATAGTCATATTCAGGTTCATAAAATTTATTGGAATGCTACAAACTCTCAAAAGACTACAGTATCCGAAGGCATTTTAGAAAACATATAAATCTCACTGTATATTTTAGAACTTATTTTACTTTTAAAACTTTTTTATTATGGAAGTGCTCAAATGTATATAAAAGTAGAGAGCATTATATGATGATCTCCATGCACTTCTCACATAGCTTCAACAGTTATCAATATATAGGCACTCTGGTTTCACCTGTAACCCCACTTTTTCATATCCCATTCCCACTGGATTATTTTTGAAGTGAATCTCTGATATTATATCATTTCATTTATAAATACTTAGCATGTATCTCTTTGGAAAAAATATTAGTACACTAAATAATTTAATTATAATTTAAAGGCAATTCTAAATTAAAATTTTATTTTCAAATATTGATATTTTCCATCTCTTTATGGCATTTCTTCTTGGTCTTTCTCTCTGATTTCTAACCCTCTCAATATTAAGACATACAAAGGAAGAGGCATTGCTGAAAGTCCAAGATACCTCCTCAAGATATTAAAAGAGCCTACAGTTGTAATATAAAGCTGCATCGTCTTAACATTTTCTAAACTCTTTATTATAAAATAAAACAGATATAGAAAGCTAGATAAATGTATAATTTAATGAATTATTTTAAGACTAACACCTTTGTGAGCACCTCCTTGGTCACCCAGAAAGCCTCTCTGTGCGAATTGTCTCAACCTCAACCATTCTGCTCCCCAGAAGCAACCACCAACCACTCTCATCTTTTTAATTATCCCCTGCCTGCTTTGCTTTATAGTTTTATCACCCGAGAGTGCAAACATAGACCCTACAGTTTAGCCTTGCTCATTTCTTTTGGCTTGGTATAAGAAGCTACATGTCCTTTAAGATAGGCTGCCTGCTTATCCCACTGAATTTTCACTACTTTCCTCATTCATGAAAAGTCATTCATTTTTATTGCTTTAAACATTCCTTCCTTCAATATACCTTTACTATAACTAAAATATATTTGATTAAACTCACACAAAAATTAAAGGCAAGCACTTTTCTCCTGATGGAAGCAGACAAATTAGTCCAAAATACTTTGATCTAGATTGAGGTGGGAGGCACAAAGCACATTTTTATAATCTCAGCCAACACTAAAAGCCCAACAGTAGTATTTCATTGTATTTTGAGTCGCTTCTGGTGGCAAAGTTTCCTCTTAGTTGTCATGACAATATTCAATTCTTTACAATGTGGAGCAATTGGAGAATTCCTGGGAGATTAAAAGGAGAAAAAAAATAAAACTTCTAGAAAAAGGTGTTGATTTATGATAATTAGGGTGAAACAAAGACTAATACATTTTGATTAGCTCTGGGTAGAATATTTTTTGATAATCCTTCCCCCTTCACTTTTATTAATTGGGAAAATAATATGGCCTCAAAAATGAGTTACGGATTGAAGAAAAACATGAAAAAGGGCATACATTAAAATATGAATTTCCGTTTTGTAGTCTGTCTTTTTGCTGTCTGTCATGCTTGCATGTCATAAGGTAAAAGTTTAGAAGCATAACTACTTTGCAAAAAGAGTATCCATTCTTGAAAAGGTGTCAGCACAAGCTTTCTTCCAATAAAATAGTAAATCATTGTAGGATATTTTTCTTCATTTACATTTCATAGTCAGACTTAGATTAGAAAAAAATCTCTGGCATTAACAGTCATATTTGGTAATGAGGATAATAATAACATTATTGTTTATAATGATTTTCGTTAAATGTTTTGTACCTTGGTGAGAGTGATAGATCCTAGAATTTCTTTTGTTTCCCTTCAGTTATCCTTCCTGCTTTAAATCTACCCTATTAGAAAAATAATCATGTCATTGATTATCCACTAGCTATAATAGCAATCATTAATGTAAAAGATGAGTTTCCCTCTTTTAAGGTGGTTTTATGAGACCTGAAAGAATAATCCAGATTTTAAAAGTCCTGAAGGTTTTAATAAGATGCATAATGCAGCATTCTCTAATTCTGGCCATATTTATTACCCAAAAGAGTATTAGATGGGGAAATAGCTATGCTACTATTACCATGCTTGTAATTACATAAAGGAATTTTTTGTTAACAGATATATTTTACATCAGTATTCGATACAGCAATGAAGGTCCATCTGTCCTTATAAAATTGTGAGGCATTTGATAAACTATACTCTAAATTTAATTCTCACTGAATTTCATATGACTTATTTTTCATCTATTTTTCCTTAAAAACTTAATGATTAGAAGTCATTGTTTATCTGTGGGATATTGATATTATCTTAAGCTCTTGAAGAGCCAACAAAGACGTGACCTCTGTCCTAAGTTTTATATTTCAGATTCCTTTAAGAGGCAAAAAATGACTTCAGGATCTGGTCACCATTTCTCAGCTGTCAAGAATGTCTTTTCTTTCTGGTAGTAAAGAAATATCACATTCCACTGCTTTGTTTCAAGGTCATCTGTCAAGAGTCTCAATTTACCTGCAAGTCTTGATGGATCTTAAACATCAATAAGTTGCTCATTCTTACCTTGCAATATAAAACTGAGACCGTTCTTGTGTCATCTAATAAGACTATGAGTGCTTTTTTAGCAGTGTTAGGAGTAAACACTCAAAAGCATCACATCTAGTTCTCTTTTCTTTTGCTCTTGAGAGAGGACAAAGATATCTCCTCCTAAGGAATAAAAACTCTCTGGCATCGTCTCTTTGTCAAACAGTTCACCTCAGAATGAAGCAGTAACCTTTCTATATACAGAACCTTTTTATTAATTTTTTTTCTCTATTGTGAAAGAGACACTGTTTCTGCCTGGACTGTCCATAAAGCATTCCTTTTGTGTGCTTCCTCCGTATTTTCATAGAATTTAAAGCATTCGTTTACACTGATATACCAAACAGCTATCTGGATTACACAGTAGTGAGCAGTTTATTAAAGGGAAGTTTTAAATAGGAAACTATAAGAGCCTATTTTATTCTTCACATTGCAAGTGTAGAGACGTCAAATGTCAATGAATTTATTTTTGTGTGATCCTGCATACCTCTTTGCTGTTGTATGGAACACAAGCTCGACAGTTCTTTGTGATGTTAAAATCCTCATGTCCATGCCTATGAAGCCTAAATAGGCTATGATATGACTGGGCAAGTTATTTAATGCATTTTTCATAATTATGCTAATCATTGTAACATTTTGTCAGAGCACGCTATTTTAAGTAGGCTGGCTCTTTCTTTCATTCACATTTCCCTCTATGCCGTTATCGTTTATCCAATAGAGGGTCATAAAATTTGTTCATTTATTTATTCAGCCATCAAAAATGTTTATAGAGGACTTTCTACATGCCAGACACTCTTCTTAGTGTTAGAGAATATTGAAATAAGTTTAAGAAAAGACCCTTGCTTTCAAGGACCTTATGCTTTTATAGAGATGGTAAGAGGTGTTCTCAAAAACCCACAATAGAGAGCAATGCTATGTGAGTGGTAAAGGGAAGGAAACTATATATTGATCATCTAAGTGCATTCATGTATGAGCTCATATAACTCTTACAGCCATCCTCTCCCAGGAATATTATTATCAGTCCTCTTTTTTTTTTTTTCACATAAAGAATGAAGAAAATTTCTGAATGTCATGGGATTTGAAAGGAGATGTTTGAGTCCAAAACCCATGTTCATTCTAGTAGGAACACAGTCTTGCACTTTCAAGAACGGAAAAGATCACTTCAAAATTTGGTTGAATGGGAGAATACTCCAGGGATAAGGCCCAGGAAGTAGCGGGGAAAGGGAGAATTCACTTGGGGAACAGATGATAAGTAGTAGAAAATGAGGCTAGAACTAGCAGCTGTAGGCCTGAGGAGTCAGGCCCTTTAGCGGCAAACTATGGAAGCTGTACTTTATCCTACAACCAACAGGACCACTGGAAAATTCTGATCAAGGACATGAGATGATCAATGTCATTTTTTAGAAAAACATTCTGCCAGTAGGGTAAAGAGGGAAGAGATATAAGCTATTTTGTCATTTCCAGTGCAAGCCACATTTCTAGTTTCTGGATTGGCCCAGGAAGCTGCCAGTCATGCTTTTTGTGCTCTGTGGTAGATATGTTCATTATTCCTTCCTGTGTGAGACTCAGGGTTCCTTCTCAGTTCTAAGTGTGTCATGGAGAAGTGCTTCTGTGGCTGACAAGAGAGGGGAGAAGGGCAAGAAAAAGGGGATATTCAAACTCATTATCCTGCAATTGAAATAACAATTTTACTCTCTGATTAAAACAACAGAGTAAGCTTTTGGTGCATTTTTATATCTCACAATAAATCAAATGTTTATTCTGGGGGATGACATGTGAGAGAAGAGATTCTGGAGTCATTGCTACTTCATAAATACCCTTCACAAACTCATATATTAATAAAAATTCTAGAAGGTCTAAGTAGGGAAGGATGGAAGTGTCACAACCAGCTTTAAATAGGATAGCATTATTGAAGCTACTATAGCATACTATTATTACAGGTTGAGGGTAGGAATACAATGCTAGGAGACACAGACATGCCCAGATATTGCAGGAGTACCCAAACTCTGCACCCAAACTACCCTTGATTTTCCCATATTAAAGGGTAATATCCTCTCCCCGACCTTGTTGCACATTAGAATCACCTGGAAAGATTTGAAAAATATACTCATACCAGGCCCCACAACCAAGAGGTTCTGAATTAATTGGGATTTTTTTCCCCTTGTTTTAAAAATTAGGTTTAATTTACATAGGATAACACAGATTTTTAGTCTGCAGTTTGATGAGTGGAACCAATTTTTTATATGCCATAAAATTCAAAGATGCGCAACTTTTGATCTTCGACCCCAAGCTCAGCTTATGTAGGGCTAGAAGAAATTCAGAGTCTTAGCAGAAATGGGAATGATTATTAAAATTACCTTAAAATATATTTTGGGCTACATTAACTCAGTGGGTACAGTTTGGTAAGTCACACTATATAATTTTTTTCTTTTTTGGCTATATATGCTACAACATCAAACTAACACTAATGATACACATCAATTAACTCTGGGAAGACCATGCATCATGAGGCCAGAAGATATTTTTACCTTTGTGATTCATCCCACTGTTATGATCTGAAGGCCTGTTATGGAGGAATAGGATTATGTGAAAAAGAGTGAGTGCAAAGGGGTGCTCTTGGTGGTGTGATCTAGGCCACTTAGCTTTAATAGAGATCCTGAGTTGGTTCTGTTCTTATGCACAAGGATATGGGACAGGGAGCAGCACAGAGTATTCTGCCAGCACCAGCCTGCTTAAGGACTTGCCTTGGGTCATGATTCGAAGAATAAGATCCTCTGCATGGAAAAATACAAGAGAATTATCAAAAGATCAAACCCAGAAGAGCACAAAGACAGGGAAAATAGAACCAGAAATTTAAGGCATTGTTCAGTTTTCCTTATCACAATTAAAACTACTTCTAAAACATTGATAAGGAAGATTGAGAATTATATCAATATAAAAAATAATTTTGGTAAAAATATAAGCAATTAAACATGCAACACATAACTTTATTATTTGATATTTCTGGGAGAGCTGATGAAACACTAAAACCTAATTTCTGGAACCAGTTTTTGGAAGCTCAAGATTTTAAATTCTTATTGGTTATTGATAATAAGCAAACAAACACTTAACAAAGCAGAGAAACCACATGTAATCTCTATTTCGGCTATATAGCATTAGGCCTAGAAAAAAGTTGTTTTTTTTTTTAAATTAAACACATCTTTATTTTTTCTCTTCTATGAGTATTTGGTAGATCAAAAATTTATTTTCCTAGTGAGAAGTGTCTATATTATTTTCTTCATAGTCTTTTCACTAATGAAATTATATATATTTGACTCTTGAAACAACACAAGGCACTGACCTCCCACAGTCGGCCCTCCACATATGAGGATTCTCAACCCAGGAGTTATCCATGAAGAACATGGGTTCAAACTGTGCCAGCCAATTGAAACAAAATCCTCATATAAGTGGATTTAAAATATGTATAATTTTAAAATTTGCTTCTTTATTATTTGCTTTTTTTAGAATGAAACTACATAAATAAGACAACTTATTCTATCTTGTCACTGGTTGCTCAACATCTAGTAAGGTACATAGTACACAGTTGGTGCTTAATATTTGCTGAAGAAAGGAATCATACTTTATGTATAATTAGACATTAATAACAAATATGGCAAAAATGGAAAGTAATCACTTAAAGGAAATTATAATTCTAAGTATCAAACTTAAAAATTACAGTTATATATTTAAATATATGTGATAAATGAAATAAATTGACACATTTTTATTTTTAGAAAACTTAAAAATACTGATCTGTGATGTGACTGCATAATTTAAACAAGAAATTTAGAATTTTAAATCCTCAGAATAAGTGTAGCTCATTTAAATACATACACAGAGGTACTCATGAACATGCATACACACAGGCTATGTACATAACCACATAAAATTGGACAGAACAAAAATATTAATTTTATATAAAGCATCATTGACTGACTGAAATGACACTGTTAAAGTAGCAAGAATCCAAGGCTCTGAGTTCAAATTGTGAAAAACTGAACCAAACCAGTCTTTAAATAATTATTGGGTTGGTAGTAATTAAAGGAACATAGTTTGTTTGAATAATTAGTGAAAATATATACTGTTGATTTAGAGCAATTGCTAGAGTCTCTTTTCTAATGATTCTATGTTGAAATCAATTTGAAAATTAAGCATTTAATGGATCATTTGAAAGAAGAGGCTCTCTCTTCTCTTGATTAAACGTATTGGGGAGACCTTGGTTAATAAAATCAAATAAGTTTCAAGTATATAATTCAACAATATGTCATATATATATTGTGTTGTGTATTCAACACCTAAAGTTAGATTTCCTTTCGTCACTAAATATTTGACCTCTTTTACCTCTATCTAGCTCCCCACTACCTTCTTCCCTCTGGTACTAGGACAATACTTAATCATAATTTTAACATTTTAATTTCAAAGAAATGTTAAAAATGAGTGACTAAATTATATGTAAGTTTAGTTAGCTAAAAGAGGATTTTAGTACTTGGAAATATAAACATAGCAATGAAACAACACAGAGTCACCATTTCCTCTTGGTACCCCCATATATAAATGGGCATTGTGGGGAGCAACTATCAAGAGTTTACCATGTGCCAGGTCAGGCTCTGAGTAAAGTTCATTACATGGATTATCTCATTTAATTCTCGCAACACTTTAAAGCATTGGTTCTGTTATTATTATTCCTTTTTCACAGAGGAAAGTTATTTAACTGAGAAGTTAAATAACTAACTTATCCAAACTCACCACCTAGCAGAGAAAGAGGCAGGACTAAAAGCAAGACATTCTGATTTCAGACCCAGGGAGAAGCACAAAATTAATTCATCAAGTCCCCACAATAATGTTCTATGTACAGCATCAAAAATACAATTCATGGCCACCATCAGAGTCTGTTCAGAGGCAGGATAGGGAAGGCAGGGAACTGAAACCCATCCTCGGCTTCACCTCTCCTTACCCTTCAGGCCTTGGTCATCAAAGAATCAGGTAGTTGTTTTCTTTTCTTCTCTGACCCCTCCTCTCCCTTCAAGTAGCAGGTTCAAAGTGACCAGAAGGATAGTCACAGTAGCAGACAGGGACAATAGTTGAGATGGCTCTTCTCTGCCTATCTCCCTATGAAGCTGAGGATGTTTCAGAACATTGTCAGAAGTAGGCCCTGGGTAGGTAGTAACTAGGTTTAGATAAGTGGTTCTGAGGTGGCCTCTCTATCTACAAATGCTGTGCCCTTAAATCTCACTATTCAACTGTTGAACCAAAGAAATGTATCTGGAGAAATAATAGTGATAACTGAGTTCTACATAACACTAACAGCAGGTGGCTGTTCTAAGCATTTCACATACACGGCTCCCTTCTTCCTCATTCCAATTCTGTGAGGTAGATATAGAGGTGACCAGCTTTGTCCTCATTTGCTTGGAAGTGTCTTGGTCTGAGAAAAGTCCTGTGTCCCAGGAACCTCCTTAGTCCCAGGCAAACTGGAATCGTTGGTCACTCCAGGTAGCTACTATTACAGAGTTAAAAACAAAAACAAAAAACAAATGGCTGGAGAAATGACTTGCTCATTTCGTTTCCCTAAAATTCATATGTTGAAACCTAATCCCAAATATGATAGCATTAGGAGATGATTAGGTCATGAGGATGGAGCCCTCATAAATAGGATTAGTGCCCTTATAAAAGAGGCCCTAGAGAGATCCCTTCCTCCTTCTGCCATATGAGGACGCAGTGAAAAGATGGCCATTTAGGAACCAGGAAGCAGGACACTGAATCTGCTGATGCCTTGGTCTTGGACTTCCCAGCCTCTAGAACCATGAGAAATAAATTTCTCTTGTTTATAAGCCACTCAAGTTGATGGTAATTTGTTACAGCAGCCTGAATGGACTAAGACAGTTAATGTTCTTTTATTCTATCTTCCTAACTTTTAAAGAGTATATTTAGCAGGATATCCATGAACCTATGTGTGAGAAAGAAATGGATGAGGTAATGAGTATGAGGTAGGGTGTAGAGCAAATAGTAAGCTCCTGTTCCAGGCGTAACCATGACAGGATGAGTGGGCTAGGAAGCAATTACCATAGGAACTTAAAATATGTAGTCAAAGAGGGGCCAAGAGGCACTAAGCCTAGACTTTTTTTTTTTTTTTGACATTTCAGCAAAGACCACAAGTAATCATCCGTACTGTGTAGAAAATGTCTTCTGTCTCCAATTCATTCATTCATTCATCCATTCATTCATTCGTTCATTTAACAAATATTTAGTGAATATCTCATATGTGCCGATCAAGGGGGATATAAGAGTGAACAGTATAGATACAAGGCAGCTGGAGTTTATGGTGTGGTGGGGAAATACCACCACTGCTTATTATTCATGCCAGTCCTGGCTCTTCCCACAGCTGCTGGGGGTGGAAGACAGCTAATTTTTGTAACATTTGCCAATTTGTTATGTAAATAGTTCTACTTGTGGCTTACTGTAAGCTGCCAAGGTAATGATAGTTGGCTCACAAACTACCTGAATATTTAACAATCAGCTCTCCAGGCTTAGCACACCACTGAAACTATCCCCCACCTTACCCACCCTACCCTCACGTAGTTAACAGCAGGAATTATTATCCCTTATAAATTCTAAAGGGTTCCAGAACCAGGAGTGTGCTTTCAGCACTAGGAGGGTAGCATCAAAGTTGAGAAACTATAGGGTAGCTTGGGTTTTCACCCAGAGTGACAGAAATAAAGGCTGGAGGATTAAGTAATACGCCAAAGCGTATCTGTGGAGTCCTAAGGAAAGAAAAGCTGAAGCAAATTCAGAGCCTGCTAATAATCTGGAAATGTACCCCCACTCCAGGAGATGGACAACTTCAGGAAGTCTGATTTCCCCACAGCTTAGCTTTACTCTTTCAGGCCCATTTTATCATGTAAGATCCTTACCTGAGAAATATAACATGGTGATCCGTGTACGAAGATCAGTGGATCACACTCGTCTGCATTTTCCTGAGAATATAGCCTTAAAATTGTTATTGAGTGGTTTGGACAGAGAACAGAGCCTGGGTTCAGGAGGGGAGAAACTTTCTGGGAGAGTATGTAGGTGCGAACCTAGAAAGCAGAGTGGAAAAAACATCAAAATTTCGTGCATCTTGCTTCATAATGTTGCCTGGGGCTGATGAAACAGGTACATTTTGAACTATCAAGAGAGATAAAGTGGAAATGATAATAAAAGCAGATCAAAAAGTAAAGATAACTTGGAAGGATTTTTTTTTTCATTTCCTATCTTTTCTAATAACCCTGAAAAAGACATTTGACAGCAAATAAGAGTTTATAGCTATTATGACTCCCATTGAGATTAAAGGCTAGTCTTGGCAACACTCTGCAGAATTTAGCAGCATGTGTGAAATTACTCATGGCAATGCTTCTCATTTTGTGCATTTTATTTATTTTTTATTTTTTTAACCACGGTATGAGACTGAATTCTTTCTAGATGTAGGAAAGTCAACCATCGGACTGCTTTTCAGTGGTAGTACAAAAACTTTATGCCCATCTAAGGAAGAAAAAACATTACAAGTGATGTGTGGTACTGCATCAAAGTTCCTGAAGACCTGCTTAATTGGAAATTATTTACATAATGCTTGAAGGCATTTGATAATCAGAAAACGTTTATAATGAGAAATTGGTTAAATGAGTTGATGGTGACAATATATTTCATCAATACGGAATGTATAAACAAAACTCAGTACTTTAAGACTTTTATTTGATAATGACCAAAACAAACAAACAAACAAAACCAACTGGATTTCGCCTGGTCAGCTCAAAGATGATCCCTTGTCTAACAGAAACTGCCACTCACACAGGGGATATGATGGTGGTGAAGGAGAGGAAGTGCAGTTTCACTGTGACGTTAATACTATTAACATTTCAGTACAATAGTTTATCACCACCTGTTTGCCAATAATGTTCACATAATGTTCAACTGGTAAAATAAACGAACATATGTGTACAGGCTCTTCTGAAATAATACTTTGTAGGAAATTTTGGGCAAACTATAATGTCTTTTAAAACAGTCCCAAGTTCATTTGAACAAAAGAATAGTGAATATACTTCAATGCCTTTTTCTAATTCTTGCTTATAGGACCTACTTCCTTAGTTTTTTCCTCCTTTTATTATTGGGAGTCACAATTTGACAGTATAACAATTGGACATCAAGATTCGGTTTGGTGTTTCTTTTAGAAGCTTAGCGTTTTTTCTTCCTCGGAGGTTTATTACCATACCACCCTAGAATCTTATCCCAAATGACACTGAGTTTCAATACTCAAGGAACCTACGTTCCTAATTAAATTAGGTGAAAAAAAATCAAGGAGTCAGAGACTCACAAAATACATCTCATCAAACTAACTTTAATGTCTAATTTAACTATTTTTATTTTTTGCTTTAAATTATAATATCAACATAAAACCAATATTAAATAATATTTCATAAAAAATCCTGTCATCCTGGATACCGACATAATTTCTTTTAATTGTCCATTTGCTATTGCATTCCTCAGCCTGATGCATACACATTTATATAGTTTCAATTGTAGCATATACTCAAATTTGTATTACTTTGATTATTTTCATGAATGTATTTTAGAGGTTATTTGCTTTTATTTTCATCGTCGAATATCTAGTTAATACCTAAAACAATGCCTGGCACATAGTAGGTGTTATAAATAAATACTTTAATAAAAGTGTGGCAGAAATGTCGAAGTGCCCAAATGTTCTTCAAAAGTCAGAATGTACTATGTTTTATACAAAAGTGGATCTTCTCAGCTTCCAGGTAGAGCAGAGTAGCAGGCATTGCTTAGGAGACAGAGTGCGAGTTAATGAATCACTCTATCCTTTGCACTTTCTTCTGAGATGTTTTAAGTCTCTCCTCTGGCAAGATGCCCCAGCTTCAGGCCTCATATGAGCTTCAGGTTCTGCCAGTTTGGCCTTGGGCTTATTTTTGAAGACTATGCATGCCATTGATCTCCATCTTTCCTTTGTAATTATTCTTTGCTTTCCTCTAATAGTGAGATTAAGCATTCCATATTCTTGGCAGCAAAACAGGACAGTTGATGGGATAGGCAGGTCATGGTGAGGACCAGGAGTGCTTAGACTACTTCATCCCATTTCAGTGTGGTATGTAGCATGGAAAATGAAGATGGGCTTTACCTGAATGGGCCACACTCTCTCAGTGCCAATGTAATTCCCATGAGGCTGCCTAAATTCCAGTCCACTGCACTGTAAGGCATATGAGTGTACTAGAATCATGGTCACAAGAACAATCCTGTATACTTTCTGCCCTCACCTGATCCACAAGTAGATATGTGCTTAATAAGAAAGTCAATAAACTTTTCTGAAAACTTTCTATTGAATGGAATAGCTCAATAGTACTTCCAATACTATCTTAATGGACTGACCAAATTAATGTAATCTTCCTTAGTTATTTAGTGGAAAGAGCTTGGACTTTGGATTTAGACAGATGTGGTTCAAATTCTGGCTCTGCCACATAATACATTGGTTATATGACATGTCACATGAATGAATTTCTTAGCACCTGAGTGTCCCATCATGGAAAATGGGAAGAATAATTCCAACATTGCAGGAGTTTGTGGGTATTATATAAGATCATAGATATGATCATTTGAAGTAGTGTTAATAGCATATAGTAGGCACTCAATCAATCTGTGTTTTCTCCTTTCCAGAGATCACCTAAAACCCTGGGATAATCTGGTTCTTTAAGCACAGCTCTTTGTTTTATTAGGGACAACAGTCTTCTAGTTTCAAAATAGTCACAGAAAATCAAAGTCTATGGCCATTTCAGAAATTTTAAAGGTTTGCTACAAGTCCTTAATACCCATTGTCACTTTGTATTTATATGAGATCAATTTAGAGACTTGATTGTTCCTACTGCCATGTGTGCAGCCAATCTAATGGAACACTGGGCTTGCCCTGAAGCCAGATCCTAGGCTTTACATGGTAACTTACACACAGAGCAGCCCGACAACAAATCCCACAGAGCTCAGATTTCCACTGATAGAATTCAACCCTAGGCATAAATTACACGGTATTTACAAGGCAAATGAAACACAATCTATCAAGGTGGAATCACCAAGCTTGCACCTCACAGCCAAAATGGATGTGGTTGAAACAAGTTTCTTTGCAGACTCTTATTTCAGATCCTGACATTTTCCCTACAGTTTGTTTAAAAGTTTTCTGAAGTAACTGAAAAGTAATTGTATTTTTTGGCAACAAAGAATCCCTAGGAAAGTATTTAAAATCCAGCCGCCGCTGGCATAGGAAGAAGAGACTTCTCTTGATTATAGATATTCTGCCAGAGATTTAAAAGTACTTTTGTACACTGAAGAATTGCAAGTGAATTATCTTACTTTATGCAAATAACATCTTCTTTACCTTCAACATAAGTGCTGATAATTTACCAGTCTACTAAAAATTCTTGACTAGCTTAGTCTCAGAATATATAATATGAAGTTTTAAGAAAGTGAGTGAGCATAGTTTATTATCTAACTGTTTGACCTTTTCCCATCTGATAGGCAAAAAATTGTATCTCCTTGTATCAACTGCCCTGCCAGGTGTGAACAGGTCCTCAGCTCTCTTCTCTCACAGCCCTGTAAGTCTCCGTGGGAAGCAGGTGCTAGGCTTGGCAACTGGCATCCTGGCAGCTGATGCTGGGTTCCTCATCATGTCTGCAGTTTCTCTGTGGGGCACTCATTATCCACACTGCCTTCCAGCAGTGGTCCAGATGGCCTTCACACTGCTATGTGATTTAGGGTAGGACTGGAGACCAGGTAGCAGGGGTTGGGTGTGGGCCCTGTTGTGGGTCAAGGCCATAAAAGGGGGAGGCTCAGGTGGAGAAACGTACCTCCTTCAGACTGTTTCCTCTCCTCCCACCAGCATCTATTCACTAGGAATTATAGGGCAATCGCACCTGCAAAACCTGCTTCACCTTTCTTGTGTGCTATAGGTGAAATGAGAGAAGTCGAAAAGGAAATACCTGGCCTTGAGGCAGGCAGGCCTTTAGGTCACTCTTTCCCATCACCAGATCATAGGCAGGTAGAAGACAATATTCTATAGAACTCATTTTCAAAAGCATTATTTATTGAATTTCCTATATTAAAATAATTTCACTATTCTACTAGACATGTAACTCACTATGCTCTTGTTCCCTGACATAGTAATTTCTTTTTCCTGAATTATTCTAAGTTTTACCATAAAATCGATTATGCCCTTCATCAGGTGACACATCTTAGCATCCATTCTTTTGACCCGACCAAAAATTATTTTCTTCTCCTTGCTGCATAAGTATTTATCAATAAATTTGAGGAATCACCTTAGCATTTATTAATTCTTTCAATGAACATTATTGACTACCTACTCCATGCCAGGCATTGTGCTAGGATGTAGGAGTAAAAAGAAAAACAAAATATTGTTCATGTTTTCAAGATGCTTACAGTCTGGGGCTGCATTTCCCAAACTGCATTGCAGAGAAAACATGTTCCTTCAGTTGCTCCTCCTCTCTCTCCGCCTCCCTCCCGTCTCTCTCTCTCCTCCTTCTCTCTCTTTCTTTCTCTCTCTCTCTCTCTCTTTCTCTCTCCCTCCCTCTTCCCCCTAACTCCCCCTTCCGAAAATCAACATCAACATATTAAAATATCTGTGTTTGGTGACAAAGAATCCTATTTATTTTATTTCTCTCAGATAAATTTAGACATACCTTTTGTGTAATCTCTTTTGAGAAACTAGGATTTCTCAAACGACCAAGGCAAAATGCTGTTACGAACATCTTTCGAATTCTAGTAGAGAAAGAATTCAAGGAAAACCCTAAAATCTTAGATTTCCCAAATAGGTTATTGAATTCAGAGTGTTTTAAGGAGAAAATGCATATTTTATATTTGAAAGAGTTGTTTGTAAGCTCAAGTTAGGCATTATTATCACTTCTTATATAATTGCGTTTAAAATTTGTGAACTCCTACAAGAAAGGTTTAAAAGATTGCCACAACAGATCTCTTTACTCTGAAAGTTTGTCACTGTGCTCCACTGGTTTCCTCTTAATTTTTGTAGGTCTCCGAGCACTGTAAAATATCCTGGCCTTTGTCGTAATTAACAAGATCTTAGGAGGATCATATGGTTAGTAGCTTGGCATGGCTTGGAAGCAGGAGTCCTCTTCCTTTGGGGGGAGCAAAGCTTACTGTTTTCTAATGCCCTGACCTCACTGAGGGATTCCTGATAGCATCTGGCTCTGTCACTTTCCTACTTGAAATACTCTTGAGCAGCTGCCCCTCACAGCAGGGTAGCTGCAAGTGACTGACTGTGGATCCCAGTTGTAAGTGACAGCTGCACGGTGATTTTGGTCATGGCTGCCAAGAGGCAGAACTTGAGTGAAAACATTATAGAATTTTCATTATTCACAGTGGCAGTGTGTTCATGGACAAACAAAGAGGGCACCAGTTGAATACAGAGGAAAAAAAATAGGATCTGCCTTCTCGAAAGCCTCACTGATGTCCTTTCATGGTCAGAAAATGGAAGAAGAAAAACAAACCTGAAGATACATTGAATATTTCAGCCCTGGCCTATTCTGCCTAGTTTATACATCGTTGGCCTGAGAAACTGAATAATAACACTATCACTACTACTACTACCACCTACCATTTATGGAGCACTTACCAGGTGCCAGACACTGTAGTCTGTAACGGTTATCTGAATTTCTCTTCCTACACTTATGAAGTAGCTGCCTTTTTACACATGAAAAAATGATATGTTGGGAGTTATATAACTTGCCTAAGGTTACGTAGCTAGTAGCTTGTGAAACGGAAACCCAGACTGACACTCACACAGGGGCTTTGTAGAAAGTCCAAGACATCGACTTACGACTAGTGAGTTTCCGAAATCCAAGAACAGCGGTTGCCGTTACATAAATGAAGCGTTTCCCAGCACTCTGGGCAGATCACCATGCTGGGGCGAGGTGGCATTTCCAAGCAAAGGTGAACAACAAATGAATTTAGTGATCGAATTCCATTTTCGACTGCCGGAATATAAACTAGGCCTTCTTTCCCCTTCAGTAAATAAAGCTTAAGATATTAAGTGATCTTTGTGAACATGAAAATGACTACCCAGCATATTCCAATTTTATAGCTTCCTTTATGATGAAGGTGTCTTGACTGTTGTTTGTGTCTGTACCTCAAGCACCATCTTGTCCCCTGACTGTACTGACTGAAATGAGGATCAGTCAATCTCTAGTTCCTTGTCGAGGGGACAGGGTTGGGTAGTGGACTTTATATGTGAACTGGGCCTGGAGTTTGTGGAATACAGTCATCATGGGAGGCAAAGCTTGGAAGCGTCACTATTCCCGGGGAAATGAAACACCCTGGGAGGGGAAGGCAGTTCAGGTTTCCATCCATGTCAACGGTATCGTATTAGTGCTAAGAGGTGCATTTCTTAAGAGTGTTTTTCTCTCTGAATACATATTAGGAATTTCTAGATGGCTGTTCAAAGATTTTCTTTTCCTTTCTCTTAGAGATCAAAAAGGGATTTTATTTTAAAGAGCTCAGTTCCAGTGTAAAAAGTACAGTGATGCCCTGTTCTCTTTCACATGGCTGTCTGAGAAAAAGAGAGATTAAAGGTCGTTCTATTCATCTTCCAGCCACTATAGGTAGGTTGATGGAGGTATCAGAAGGTCTTCAGAAGACCTTTTAACAGAGAGATCAGAAATTACTTCTCTGAAATTGTGAGATAAGGAGCTCTGTCTAAATGTCGCTGTATTTTCCTCATCTTCATAGTTCTCACAGTTCATCCTGATTTCTTCATCACCAAGTTTTGACACAGAAGTTTCTTTTTCGATAAGGCTGAATGCTCGGGCCTGTTGCTCACCATTCTCACTGCAGCCAGTGCTAAGGTTGTGGTCAGTATTTGAGGTAAACTTTTATTAGAGTGTATCCATTAAGAAGCATCAAGGCTATTATGTCAAGGAATGAGACACATCTATCTTGTTCTGATTTAATTGCAGAAGGGAAGGTTGGTTTTATATGCTATAAAGCCGCTTTCAAGGAAGATAGAACTTCATATCTGTAGTCACAAGGTTTTATTTTGTTGAAACCTTCAGTTTCTCTTAACACTGCTGAAATTATAATGCAGTTTCACTTTATGAGGCTCCTGAAATGGTGGCTAAAGTCACTGCCTGGTTTACCAAATCGATGATGACATGTACAATATGAAGTGCTAGGAACCAGCTCAGCTGGCTTCATAGCAGCAGTTCACACTCTGTCTTAGGAGACTGCTTCATAAAGATTCATGCTGCTGCCAGGAGGATTTCTGTCCCCTTCTTGACAAAGTTTCTTTTCTCCTTAACAACAGCTCCCTAGAGCCCACCCTCACCCCCTTACTATGTCAGCCTTAAGCCCTTGACCAAAGTGCTCTGTTGAAGTAACCACCTCAAATTACTCCTTTTAAGCCTTTTCTCACTCTCATAGCCCAGGTCAGCATAGTGTCGGCCACCTGATGAAGGATAGACCCAGGTGAAGAGAGAAGTCAGTGTCCTCGCCTCCTCTCCCATTCATCCAGAGTGTTCGCCTCAAGTTCTACCCAACTCCAGGGTCTCTTTGAGCAAGGCCGAGCTGAGGCAGCTGTTGTTGCCACCACTACTTGTACCTCAGGCACCATTTTGCTCTCTGACTGCACTGACTGAAATGAGATCAATCAATCCCTAGGCCATTGGTTTGCTGAAACGGAATTACTACTTTTTATTTTTTTTAAAAGGAATTTTTCACTTGAAAATGAAATGAAGAGTAAACAAGTACCAAAGCACAGAACCTGACAAGTTTAAGACTTTTGTCCTGGCCTTTTCCATGTCAGAATTAGTAAGAATCAGTAGAAGTTAGATGAATCAGATGAATTAGTAAGAATTAGTGTTTCTTACTAAAGTGGCCACAGAGGTCTATTTCTTAAGATAATGAGAAAAGATGATGACCGTACATCAAGGTAATGTTCTACTCAGTTCCCAAGTTTCTCTTAGTGCATTCCTAAGATGTGGCAAAATTATACATTTGGCAAATACATCAGATGTCATTTCATTTTAGGTATTAAAAAAGGGTATCCTTGTCCTCCATGCTCCCAAACATGAGCCTTTACATCTTTTCTTCTTTAACTGGGGTTCTCTGGCACTTTGAAATTAGTTCTAGTCCACGCTTTGCATCAACTGAAACTCCAAATCTTTCATAAGAGTTTCTTCGGTATAAAGCCTGGCTTTAACTCTTCTGTATTAATTAGATTTCAGTTGATTGGTCCCAGTAATGGAAGAACTTTTAAAGATATCTATGTCAGTTCTTACTTCATAAATAATCAGGAGTCTCCATCATACATACAGTGCACATATATGTTCATATATTGCTTAATGTCCTATTGAGATTTTCCATTCCTTAAAGGTAAGAACCATGTGTATTTAACAGTCTGAGACTATGACATAGTTATCTGGCAACTTAGAATACACTATTTAACAATAATGATATGGAATTGGGAGGTACTTTGGCCATAACTTGGAGTCAGTACTTCAGAATAATGAGTTACTTCCTTTTAGGCACAATAAATTGACACTAGGAAGTTAAGTCATTTAGAGACAATACTGTTTTGAAAAGGAAACATCAAAAGAGCTGCTGCAGGAAAATCAGTGTGAGAATCTATCCCTCTTATAAAATTCTGTAATATCTACATCTTTTTATGGAAAATATTACTTTTCTATTTTAAATTATCATTGAAGATACAGACATAAGATCCCTAAGGGCAGGTTCACTGTTGAAATCATCATGATATATTCCTCATCTTCACATATGCCCATGTTTTGCAAACATTAAGTACTCAGTGAACTTCTACTGAATTAATGGAGCTGGGGTGGGCTGTGGTACTGTAAAGGAAGGGGTGCTGGTAGAACTGGATTTACATGATATGCTCTCTGTGTAGTTGGCTTGGACACCCTTTCCACAGGTCAAGGCCCCTGTACTACACTGTCTTGCTCTCTTCACCCCTTCCCTGATCTCTATCCAAAGGATCAATTTCTATACAAAAAATTCACGAATGTTATTTTCAACTTATTGACTATAAATGCACATGGTGTGGAACTAATCCTTACTTTATACTTTTGTTCATTTTCTTTATTCCTCTCCTTTTGTTCTTTCTTTCCCCATCTTTCTTCCCACTCCATCCCTTTCTCTTCTGAAACCCTTCCTCCTACCCTGATTCACTTTCTTTCTACAGAGATGAACATCAAAGAGATGAGAAAGAGGTAAAAATGATACATATATGGAGTAAGATGGAATATGCAACACAGTTACTTGTTCTGTCTTTAGTCTATGTAAACTTTAATGCCCACTTTATAGAATGTTTAAGTGATTTTTAAAAAAAGCAGTTCATTTTCATAACAGGCTTTCCAGTTGAGTGATTAAATGTAGTATAAGATGACAAAAACTATTATGAAATGTTCAATATATTCCTGCATAATTGAAACAGTCTTAAAAACAATTCCTTCTTTCCTTTCACATGCATTTATTAAGTGCCAATTATATGCCTGGCAACATGTAGGACACTGGACATACAAAGCTGTTAAGACATGATTTGCCCTTAATGAGCTCCACCAAGTTGGGAGGGGGGTAAAAAATGACAAAATTGCACCTCAAAAAAAGCCCAGGACGATATTAGCTCTTCAAGTCAAAATTTCTAGGAAGTTTTCTTGTTTCAAACAAAAGTATTGCATGACTCTTCCTTTCCAGCACTCCATGAGAATAAGAAAGAGAGACGGAGAAAGACCAGCTCTCCGCCTCGAAAGTCATTTCAAACGTATGACTTAATATAATATCTATTTACTATTATTCTTATTACTAATTACACAGAAAATGGAAATAATGGTGTCATTGGGCAGTTCCTACTCTGCTTCTACAATTTTCTCTGTTTAGTTAGCTCACTGGTCCTCAGTCCTCACAGAGCATCAGAATAGCCTGAGCAGCTTCTAAATAGACCCCCCCCACCCCCGAGATTATGACTGAACTGTCTGGGACATAGAGAGGTTTTCAACCTCCAGGTGATTTTACTATGTGCAGATTAGATTGAGAAATGGCGATTGAATTGGTTGGTTATTAATGAGATGGACCACCCCTCCCCCTGAAAAAAGTAAATTTATTCAAAATAGCAATAACAGTAATTAAAGGAATTTAAAGAGAAGGGGTCGGGGTTTTAGAATTAAAACTTTTATTCCCTAAAAGGAGGAAACTGAGTTCTTCCTAGCATAAATTCTGGGAGAAACTTTCATGCTTGATGACAAAGTAAGGGCAGGTATTTTTTTTTTCAGCCACTTTATTGAGGCTTTACTGAGACATATTTAATGTATACAACTTGATGGATTTGAAGATAAGTATACGCCATAAAACAATGAAGTCAGTTCTTTTGCAGAGATATGGTTGTAATGTGTAGCCCTGGAGTCTTCAAATAACACATAGACAGACTTAAAATATGATACTAGAGGAGTAAATACATAACATCATCCCTACACCTCATCACACCTCATACCCGAGGGCACTGTACCTCTTCATAAAAGCTAGCATTACGCATATATGGATCCTACTTTCTAAGGAGGGCTTGAAATGAAATGATCTTGTTAATGCTAATTCATTGGCTTTGGAAACCATGTAGATGAATAGGGGATAAAGAGATTTTATGATGAGATTGTGGCATATTCTCTACGTGGATAGACAAGGATATCCTTTGAAATCCAAGTTGCGATGTTTCTTAGGAAGCAGTTCTGAATTCCCGATATCATTTGAACCAGTGCTTAAGACTCCATTTTCCACACTGGAGAGTAAGCTAAAATAAGTTTGGGCCTCAGAAGTGTGTAGACCCACGCTCAGCAGAGTATTAACTCATACCTGTCTATGTAAAGAGCTTATTCAAACCAATAAAAAGTCAAAATACAAAGGAAATAATGGGATCAAAGGTTAGGTACAGACAGTTCACAAAAATATACATACAAATGACTTTCTAGAAAAGTTGGAAAATGATCAACTTCACTTAGAATAAGAAAAATGCAAATTAAAATTAATCTGATACATCATTTAAAAGTCTACCAGATCGGTAAAGATCCAAAAATTATAAAAACTATGAGGAAGCATGCACTCTCGTATACATTACTGATGGGACTGCAAATTGGTATACCTCTATGGAAATCGATTCATCAATATCCAACAAAATTACAATCCACATAACATTTCATCTAGCAGTTTGCCTTCTAGAAATTTAACCTCAGGAATGTACAATGTCACTGCTACAGAATTATTTGTAATATCAAAATTTGGATAAACCTAAATGTCTATATAATAGTACCATTGTATGATACTATTGTGGCACATCCATAAAACAGAACACAGTGAGGCCATTAAAGAGCATAACCTACTGATGAGGGGTGATCTTTGAGACATACTGTTAAGGAAATAAAGCAAGGTGAATATATAATGTGTTGCCTTTTGGCTCTTTTTGAATTTTCAACTATGTGAAGGTATATAACATTTAAAAAATTGAAAAATAATGTTTCAAACTATTGTCAGTTGTTAAAAACAGTCATAAGAACAGAAAGTAATATTTCTGTATGAAATCCCATCCTAGGGCAAAATGGCCCCCTTGTGTGCCTGGTTCCATGGATACAAGTTCAAAATCAAGTCATTTTCCATATATATCTACTCTCTAAAAATATTCATTATTGGCCATTCTTACATTGGCTCTACTTAATGGAAAACTCACTCCTCCACACCACCAGCCAGGATTGATCACATTGTCTTCCTGAGAAGCTTCCCCACATACTGCAACTTCCCACCCCTTTTCCTTCACTCCTATTTTTTCAGGTCTTTGCCTCCAGAGAGTATTCCCTGACCCCTTCTCCAAGCATGCTGGGTTGAGTTTCCCTTCCATGTATTACCAAGTATTACTTACTAACCATCAGCACGATCCTTATCCTGCTCTACCGTAGTCACTTGTTAACTTGTCTTTCTTCTCTATGACTCTTAAGTTCCCCAAGGGGCAAGGACTCAGTCTTACTCACTGCTGTATCCTTAACACCTGTCACAGAACCTGCCCCATACTTTGTACTCAGTAAGTATTTGTTGAATGGGAAAAAAAAAGGGACAGTTTTATTATCAAAGATCACTCTTAAATCAGGAAAAGAAAATCTTGCTCTCAGCATAAGTTCTTATTCCGTTTTGGAGAGCAGAGAGACTTGGACTTCCTCAAAAAATAAAATAAATCCTGCAAAACCATTATAATGTATATTTATCAAAAGATAACTCTAAACACATTTTTATGTTTTAAAAAGTGCTAAACATTTGTCTTGATTCGGGAACTTGCATTTCCCTGTTTCAGGAGAGAAGAGTGTTGATAGTGATTTCGCCTTACAGCCTTCTCCCCTTTCCAGGATAACCTAGACAGGTAGTTGGGAGCCCTGTCTCTGAGCTGAGAGTTGGAGTATTGTCCTCACCATTTTTGCTTCCATTTTGTTCAAACAATTGGACCATTAATTTGAAGCTTGGTATTTTCAGAAGTTAAGTAAATCTATGGGAGAACACTTAAAATTAACGTTCAGAATTACTGTCAGAAGACCTATTTTCCTCCAACCAAAGTTTATGCATCAGCAGATCAATTGCAAGTCATGACAAGGCATAGAGCCAGTTTCTCATCCTTTCAAATTTTATTGCAAACAATAACACTTGAATTTTATGTTTATATTCACATGCACACTGCCCAGTTTGGCTGCTAGTCCCTAAAAAGCTGGTGAGTATGTATGTCTCACCAGTGACTCTAGGCATGGCCAGGAGAGAAGGGAGACCTGGGCAGATAGAAGCTGTAGTACTCAGAGCAGAAATTAACATTTATAAGACTGTTCTGATATCTACTTTTATAATTAAACTAAATATATTAGGGAGGGGAAGGACATTTTGTGGATGAATCCTTTGCTATACTGAAAACATCTTGCCCTCCTAAGAATAGAGTTAGCTCAAAAGCCTTACGTTTGGTGCTTCCATTTAAACATGGGATTTTCTTGACTCTTATTATCTTTGAAATTTCTGTTTCCTTAGAAGGGACCTTTTCAAACAAATTTAACTGTGCTCTCATGGTTGACTTTTTCTTTGCAATGGAAATGCAGTGGAAAAGATGTGGGGTGTCTTTAGTAATACCAAATAATCAAAATTACCTTTCTTTTAATCAACTTTAACACCCCCATCCCTCCCACCCCCTCCCTGTTTACTTTCAACCAACTTTTGGTATTGATTTTAGCTACTGCCAGAGGGTAGACATGGGACAAATGAAGAAAATGCGTTTTCTCTCCGCTCTAACTCATCCCTCAGGAGATGTTGGCTCATGCCCTCCAGACCTCAGCAGGCAGGATTGTACCTTCTTCTTTCCTCACTACCCCTGCAGGAATTTGTACATTCCCTAGGAGTTGAATAAGTGTTTTAAAACAAGCAGTGTGATGGTTGAAGCTTGGAGTAGAGCCCATTCTGAGTTGAAAAGAATTCCCAGCTGTGTTTCGCTAGTCCTGATCCCAGCTATAGCAGTGCACGGGGACTCTATTTCTTAAGCCCTAGATGTATGTGTACATATTCACCTCAATGCATATGAGTGCATGACTTTGAAGCTGTTGGGAAGCCCTGAACCTTAGAGATGAATTAATTTGCTTTGTGAGACAGACCTGAGTATCTACAGGTACAGGGTAAATACATCATACTTCTCTGTTTATTAAATTGTAAAGATTCTCAGCATGATTTCAAACATCAGGGGTATCAAAAGAAATCAAAAGCATGGGGCTTCATGTCAAAGCAGGTAAGGGCATGGAAACAAAGAAAATAATAATCCAAGGAGTATCGGCATACATTGAACAAAAGAGCAATAAGGTTTAAATAGATTCAAGATCAGTTTGTAAAGGGACTCTTTTCTCTAGTTTGGAATACCATTGAGTAAGTCTGAGTTTCCTCCTTACCAGGGGAACTGATTCTTATGAATATACGATGCATTCCCCGTTAAGATTATACTTAAGCAAGAGGAAGCTAATTATACTGAAATGGAAAGGATCTGGAAGTGGAGTGTAGAGAGAAGTCAATGTGCTTCTAAACAAATTAGAAAACTAAAACTTTGGGTATCTATCACTTTTCACTGGATTAATAGCCAGTGAAGATTAAGAGCATAATCCAAAGACAAAGTTACAGTTAAAGGAATACAGTCTCCACCTTTTTTAGACAGTTTTTATCTGATAACCAATAAGGTCCATAGTTTACTGCTTTAGTCACATAGTAGAATCGGTCAAAATATAAACATCCAACCAAATATCTCCCATCATCGTTCAAACATTATGTCATTTATATATTGACTCATGTTTCTTATCATGTGGCACTGACTATAACCCACATTGGGTTTCTGAGTGCTTGATTGAATGGCTCAAGTTTCTGTACCGTACTTTGAATGTCAATTTTCCCCAGACCCTAGGCTTAGGTTTAATTTTTGCTTTCTCGTCTACTGGTTCACACCAAGTCATCATCTGTCAATTGAGGGGCTTTTGAAATGCTGTCCTGCTTGGAATCACTTATGTTCTTCTTGAAAGTCCCAGTACATGAAAGGAGTCTTAACACCAAAAGAGCAAACAAGCTCCTCAACAAATAACAAGAAACAAACACAGAAAAGGCTAAAATGCCTGAATGTCTAAACGTCCTCAAAAAACCTGGGCAGGATGGAGGAGGAAGAAAGCAGTTTGGGAAAGGCGTTACTGTGCCTAGAAAGACAGGGACAATGTTTCAGCCTTAATTGCCCACAATTTTCTCTGCATTCATTATGCTCATTCATAAGCCTGCTATTATTTTGATGTCATTATTCTGCGGATGGCCTTGTTTTTATTTTTTAGAATACAAGAAAGTGACAAAAAGAATTTCATCATGAGCCTCTCAGGCAAACTGTTCTCTTCTCAGAGGAAGAGAGTGGTTGAATCTATGTCAGCAGAACTATTCATTCCACACACTTTCCCTAGAGCTAGAAAACCAGTGTCCAGGGTGTGATTTGCAGTCCCCTTGTCCTCAAGATCGACAGTGGGATCAAAGTTGAGGTTTGATTCCTGAGTCTCTGTTGGGCTACCACTCCTTGGCAGCAGCATTTTTATGATGAAAGGAAAATACAGCTGACTAGGATTTAGAGCTTTGTTCAAGGTCAAAAGGGGCACCTCCATGTGACAAGCTTCCCGTGAAAAGCCCAGGGCACCAGCAAAATCAAAGCTATTTGTTAAAGCATATCAGGCAGCCAAGAGCATACATTAAGCTCTGTTTGTAGAGAATTTAGGGAATTAAAATGAAATAGAAGATACGGCCCCTTCCTTTTAAGAGTGTGAAATCTAATGGAGGGAATAAAATACACAGGAAAGAAAATGGGACAGTTACAAATGAAAATAGATAGAAGCACTTATAGGAAAGCAGCAGAAACATGCAAAGATGGTCACTGCTAATTGGACATGTACAGAGATATATAAACGTGCTAAAACAGCCTGGAGGGACTGAAAAAAAAAAAAAGTCTGTGAAGGTATAACCTTTATAGTGTGAAAATATGATTTTTCAAAAAGATATTTCAGCCTTGGGTCAGACTACTTGATGATTCACTCCTTCTCCAGGCTCTGGGTCCTGTGTACCCCCTCCACTGTGTCTTGTGTTAAGGATTGATGATGAGACCTAATGCCAAAGAACCCAGTTGGAAAGGAGGCAGATGCTTGGGATGTGGGTGGAGAAGTAGTTAAAAGAATGGAAAGGAGGGGCTCCACAGAGAACATGCGCAGCTCTCCAAAAGACTGAATTGGGTCTCCATGCCTATAGATGTAGCATGGAAAAAGGTTAGCCGAATGAGAGACACCCACCACTTCACATTCTGTCCAGCAGATTATATTATTTGAATGTAACGTAAAACAAACAAGCAAACAAAAAAACTAAGAATAGTGTGAAGGATTCTTTGTAACATTTGCCTGTCTGGGGCAGGGGATAAACCACTCAGTTATAGACCCTCCCATGCCCCATCCCTGGTCTATAGACACTCTCGATTCTTGCATAATGGAAGATGGAGAAAGTCAAGGTAGGCTATAAAGGATCAACCAATCTACTGTTCAGCAAAGAGGGCCCTCTGACCATCCCACCTGCTTCCCTCCTTGAATGGGCTGGAGGACACCAATTACAGAGATTTGGACATCCATAAGTGTAAAGTGTGTGACAGAGAGAGGAGTTGTCCTGAGCACAGGGAGCACGACTTAACGGATTTACCCTTGGTTACCTTTTCTGATGTATTACCCAAAGACCTTGCTGCGGAGTTTATACAACAAGCTGGCTTTCAGTGAACAAACAGCAGATTATGATAAAACCATACCACTTTTACTTGTACTGGAATTGCATCCTAAACATGATGCTTCATCTTCTGCACAATCTCCCAGGTATAAACTCCAAAAGAAAAGAAGGAAGGCTGGAGATTCCTTAGGCTGTGGGTCTCCGTCCTGAGGCTTCACTGTGAATTGATATTCTTTGTCCTAAACTCTAGGTGAGAAAATAGTATGAAGTATCCCGTGAACACTCTCCAAAAAGTTTCTGTACAAACCCTGCATTTTAAACCTTCACTGGTTTGCACTGGACTAGGTAAAAATTCTAAGATGGCAAAAAATATATATACATAAACTAGTTGCTAAAGGTATTGTTCAATTTATCTCCAATTAAATACCCCAAAGAGACTTCAGGGACAGAGTTCTTCCTCTCCCATTGCCTCTTTTATATAAAATCAATTATTTTAAACTACAAACACAGATAAAATTAATATCAAATATAACAGAAACGGTGTGCTGAAAGACTTAATTGCACATTCTTGAAAAGATACACCTATCAGTACTCTTTTTTATAAATTATTACTTTAAAAATTATGTTTCTTTCATGATTTTTACATTTCAGAAAGCAACTTTTAATTGGTAATCTTTTCCTCACTAGTGATATGGAGAAGTAAAGAACTTACACTAGTAATCAATTTGTGTTTTGCAACTTGCGCTTTTGTAAAAATGAAACATTATAACTAACATCAGGAATAATGAATTGCAAAGCAGTAGTGGCAGAAATCCTAGAGATCTTACACAGAAGGGTTAGAATTACTACAAACTTCCCTCCTTAGCACTAGCAGCCTTCAAAGGATGAGAGCTTTGCTCTCGACTGAGGGCCCTCCATCACTATGCAGAGAACTGTGTATGCAGAGTAGCCCAGAATTCATGACATTTTCTTCACAATTAAAATTTCTTGCTAACAGTTTGTGGATGAAAAAAGGGGTTCTATGGAAAGTAACCTCACAGGATAGTCAGATCATAAATTTTTAACTGGGCAAGTCGTGGTGGGTAGTCACACCCCAGGTGTATAACTTCTTTACTAAAAGGTTTACCTTTGCCTTAAGTAAGCCCTGTCTATTGTTTCTATGCATATAAGTTAACACACCTTTGAAGTAAGATATAACCACCCTCAAAAGAGCACATACTCTTGTTAACTATCCTATAATCCAATCCCTGCCTTGCTTTCTTCTGCCTCCATGTAATCATCCTTAAATTCCTTCCTTAATTTCAAACGTATAAAAGAAGCTGCAAAACTATTCTTGGGAGCATTTGCTCCCTGGCATATGTCTTCAGTTTGGCTCGAATAAACTGTTATAAAAATTCTGTACAGGTTTGGATGCTTCTTACATTGACGAGTTTATAAGAGGCTAATTCTACAGAGAGAAGAGGGAAATAACTATTAAAAACAGGACAGTCACAATCCACCACAGGAACATTTGCCAGTATAAAATTTTGGCCCAAGGTACTAATATTGAACTGTGAATCACAGCCTTTAGTATGACTATGACCATCTACAGTTAATTAAAAGGAAATCATTTCCAATTAGGATTGCCACCCATCTAGAGCCTGGGATTAGAAAAATAGGAAAGAGAAAAAAAAAAATTAAAAAAAACAACAACTCTGCACACTAATTTCATGATCATCTGTATTTTTAATGCTTAGCCCTCTTAAAGTAGCTCTAAGAAAATGAGAGCTGCAGCCTAAAAATTTAATTTTGGCATTAGTTTGATGCAGGACAGGACAAATTTCCCCAAGTTGCTCTGCACTGAGAGAAAAGGGTTCTTGACTGAGCGCAGGAAAGAGTTCAAGTGCACACGAGAGTTAAGAGTCAGAAAAAAATTTACTAGAGAAGAGGTAATGCGCCAGGCAGAACATAGTCTCCTCTCATAGACAAAGAGTGAGAGCACCTGAGAGAGACTTAGAGGGACAGAGAGGGAGAAACAGAGACAGTGACCATGAGTGTTCGGGGAATTCAGATTATATATCATTCTTAGTTTTTATGAATTACAGTTTAATGACTTCGTTTACCTTTTTCTTTGATAGTATGAGCATATAGTGTGAAAGGATAAGAGGATATAGCAAGAAGAGAATGGGTATTTAGCAGAAAAGGCCTGCTGGCAATCCCCAGCCTTTGATCCATAAGTTTCCCCAGGGTTTTAGCCATAGAGAATGAATGATTGTGTTTACTTTGTGTAGGGCGGGACTTAAAAAGTCTGTTTTCCCTTCTTGGTATGAGAAAATCTTCCTTTGTTCTGTAGGTTTCCTCCTGGTCTAGGCATAGGGCTGATGAGCATATTGCAGACTCTGAATATAGCTTGATTTCACTTTTAGTCCTCTTGCCTCCTCCCTACATTAAATTCACTTTAAAAAAATAGATTATTGGTTCTACAAACATTTGATTGCTAACTATCACTTGTCTTTGGGATTCAGTCTTATTACATGATACTGAGATGGTATCAAAGTCAGGAAGGACTGAATTTCACTTTTAAGTTTTTTCCTAGTACTTAAATATGAAGCACTTATCCTTTGGGGCCCCATCTGTTCTTCCACCCTTAGAAGAGGTAAAGGGAATGGGGGGAGGGACATAAGCTCTGGTGTCAGAGGGTGAAGGGTTCAAATCCAGTCTGACTAGCTCTAGGCCTTCGGCAAATCACTTAATTCTTCTATGCATCAGCTTCCACATCTATACAAAGGAGATAATTACTATCATATATATCTATCTGAAAGGTCATAATGAATATAGCACATGCAAAACTGACTAACAGAGGGTAGCAGATCACTCAATCACCCACATTTGTACTCAAAAAGTTGTTTGTTCCCTTGCCAACAAAGAACAGTGAGCCAGTAGAGAAACTTTTCACTCCAAATTTCAAATACAACTCTAACTGGCTTGCACAGGAAAGAGAATTCATCACCTCACATCTATGAAAGTCTAGCATAAAGTTGGCTTCAGGCGTGGCTTAATCCAGAGACTCAGATAATGTCTTTGGGCTCAGTTCTCTGTGCCTTGGGCTCGGCTGTCTTCTGTGCTGGCCTCACCCTCTGGCTGGCTTCCCTTGAGGCTATAGGTTGGTTGCAGTCCAGAGCCTCACATCACACATAGCCATAGCCTGTGGAAAAATAACAATGCCAACCACACTGGAAACAACAGTAGCTACTCTCTATTGATCTGTGTATTAGATGCCTTTTCTTTTCTTTTTCTTTCTGTATATTTTTAAGATGTACAACTTGATGATTTGATGTATTCGAAATTCACATTGTGAAATATTCACTAAATGAAAGTAATAGCCATCTTGGGTGCCTTTCTAAGCAATAGATATAGAAATACAGATAGAGAGATGAGATATAAACATAGATTTATGTATATGTGTGTATATACTCCTTACTATAATCCATTGTCTATTTTACGCCTGAAGAAACCAACACATAGTTTAACTGATATTCCTAAGGGCTTTCATCTAGATGGCCAAACAGGATTCCAACCAGTCCAGAACTAAATTTTGTGTTTATAACTTCTCTGCTGAGTTCCTCCTTCTCAGAAACCCTGGCTAATAGCTGCTGACATTTCATTGACTCTGACTGGGTTAAGTGCCTCTTCTTGATCCAATCACTGTGGGCTCTTGGAACAGGATATGCCGATTGGGTTAAAGCAATTAGGACCTACCCTGGAGCTGAGAGTACGGTCAGTCCATTGACAGCATCTGGCTGAAAAGACTGCGAGAATACTTGCCAAAAGGGACATTAAGAGAAGAGGGGATGGATACCAGGCAGCAAAAAGCAAGGATTCCCTGAAGAAGTATGGATATAAATTGTAGTCGAAGCCTCCCAATAAGTTTACACTTTAGAAGGAAAGAAAAACAGGTATGCAGGGCCACAGGACAAGGCACTTACAACACTCCTTACAGCACTGTAACAGGTCGCACACAGTCTACACAGCATCAGGGTGCCTGCAGGTGGGTTCTGGCTGATAAAGCCCCATTCTTTGCCTCTCTTGCCCTGAATTGCTCCTTGTCTATTTTCATCCATCCATCCATTCATCAGATACCTGAGTACCTAACCTTGTCCTGTGCATTAGTGGCACTGGGAGTTCTGGGGTGAACAGACAATGGAGGGTGAGGATGATGCAGGTTGAGGACAGAAATCTCCCCATTCTGTCCTTGCAATGGGAAGAGTGGTGTTCAGTGTACTCTATCGTTTATCATCACCAAGACCCTCTGCCATAGTGCCACTTTTCCTGGAATCCTGCACCTACCCACGTGTAGGTTCTGCATAGTTCCTCAAGCACATCTGCTTAAAGCCCCTCCACAATTTTAAAACCCAGTTGCTCTTTATTGTTTTCCTTAATTCCAAGTACTTTATGGTTGAAATCTAGTTTGAATCTATTATTGCTAGACAGTACATATTACATTAAACATAGAACCATGCCAATCTCAATAACCATAATGATCCATGTTAGTTAATCATTTCACCTAATCTCATAACACTGCTATTGCTTGTCATCAGTGTGGACCTATTATATAGAATAGAAAAAGAAAAAAATAACTTCTCTTTCCTTTTTCAAAGTCATGCACTATGTTTCTAGTCTTCTCTGGAAAGTGTCTCTATAGGCATTGTTTTTTTTTTACTGAGGGCTCACTGAATTTAAGTGATGTGAAATCTTAGGTGCAGAAAAAAACTTGATTGTACAAATATCATGCAGAGGCATAACTAAGGAAATTTAGAGCTTCCACCCTCCCTTCAGGATCTCCCTACCTAAACATGTTGTAGGTCAGCCATATTAATTGAGCACGTGCTATTTGTATGTATGCACAGAAAGTGCAAAGAATATGAAAGGGAAGCACCAGCTTTGGGCCACTCATGGTCCTGGGGAAGGACATGCCTGATGCAGTGATGATTATGACATGAGATGAAGACAAGTGAGCAGAGATCTGCAGTCTGTGCCCCTCTACCCTTGGAATGCATCATATTATCAGACCTTGGGCAGCAAAAGATGAGGCAGGTAGGCCATCAGTCAGGTCTGCTAGAGAGCTAAGAAAAAAGTCAGAGAATGAGGGTCCTTGTAATGTTTCTGGATTTGGGGGGCTCAAGACATTATAGGGCATTACGGACAACATGGACAAGAGTACAAGACTTATGGATCAGAGTTAGGCAGCAACTGGAATAAATTAGCACTTCTGGAGAATGGACACCAGTGGGGACAACAGGGAAGCCAAAACTTAGTGTCCCAGAGAAAACAGTTTCAGACCCATATTAGAAACTCTTGGTATTCGTCCAACAAACATGAAGGGCAAGGCAGTTAGTTGGTATTTAAAAGTTAGGAAGAGTATAGCTGTCATCTGGAGCATTTATCTATTCAGGGTCTTCCAGGAGTCACTTCTAGGTCTTCCTTATCATATTTTGAAATCCAATTCCTCTGCCTTTCTCCCTTAGAACCCCAGAGAGAAAGGCTCAGCCTCCCCACTTTTCTCTCTGACAGCTTCGGGCAATGTGCAGCAATTCTCCACTGGTCAGTGTCCCAGTTCCTGCATTTTCCACTGACTCTGTGGCCCCTACTCCTCACAGGAGCAAAGTTTGGGCAGAGATGAGAGGGAGTAAAACTCAGACCCTCCAAGTGAGATGACACTGCTGGCACTCATTGTGCTATGGGCTATTTTTCAAGTCATCAGAATGGCTTTACAATGAGCCTTTGTAATACGCAAACATTTTAAGGAGGCTGTGACCACCAAACAAAATGTTTTCCACTTGGCAAAGAAGACTGACTCACAGCCAATCAGTGTTCACCCTCACTCAGTTCCATTACCATTCTGATCAACTGAGTGTGAATTCTTGAGTTGGAAGACCTAGGTTCAGATCCTGGCTTGAGTTTTCACTAACTCTGAAAAGGTGGGCAAGTTAGTTAGCCTCTCTATGCTTCAGTTTTCTCATCTTTAAATGAGGATAATAATACTCCCTACCCCATGTGGTTCTTATGTGGACTAAATGTTTTAATCCACATTAGGTTCTCAGAATAATGTCTGACTCAAGAAAGAACTCAGTAGATGATATCTAAAATGAACACAAATAGCCACAAAGTCAAGCTGAATGGGTAAGATATATTGAACTAAGCTTGGTGTTTATTTCCATAGTTTAACCTTGAGAAAGACCTGGCAAAGAAAAGTTTCACAAAGTGCCCAGAGTCAACTGTGATAAGGACTATGTTCTGTCTTGGAAGCCACAGCAGAGACTGTTAACTGTGAACCTATGCCTATGCAGAAGGAGCTCAGCACAGTAGCTGGGACAGAACAGGTGCTTAGTAAATGCTGAGCAGTGAGGGCTGCTGTCACTGCCTTCTTCACTATTGCTAATTCTACTTAGTGGACAGGCTTAGAGGTAGCCTTGAGTATGGGTGGGAAACCTGGGAAATTGGCACTATTTTTGAATTAGAACAGGTTTTCCCTAAGACAGGACATTGAGAATTCCATGTCACTCTCTCTGCTTGCTTCCAAGACCTCTCTGGCTGAGTGTCAGAGGCTCCGAGACTTGAGAGCTATGCTGAGTCCCCAGGGAGTCACTGGCTCCACTCTGGGCAATTAAAACATGACTGCAATTAAGGCTGGTTTTCTAGAGAGGCACTAAATGGCACCCTAATGACTAGAAAAAGATAATGTTCAACCCTATACACCTAACTCCCTATTAGAGAATTACATAGACACTGGAGACAATCCAGCTCATTAATAAATAAGTTCATTTCTATGTTTCGTAATCCACTCTGTAAGCTTACCTCATACACTGTCCTGGAATTTATAACCCTTTCTCTTTTTTCCCTCTTCTTCTCTCTATTTATTTTTGTAGCAGCTTGATTGAGGTATAATTGACATACAATTAACTGCAAGTATGTCAAGCATACAATTCGATAAGTTTTGACATGCACAAGCATCTGTGGAACCATTACCACAATCAAGTTAGTGAATTAGTCATGTCTGTCACCTCCTAAATTTACCTTATGACCCTTTTTAAGCCATCCCTTCTACCTCTCATGGTCCCAGGAAGAATCCTGGGCAATCACTGGCAATCACTGATCTGCTTTCAGTTACAAGGGATTAGTTTGCAATATTTAGAACTTTGTATAAATGGGATCATGACGTATATAGATTTTTATTTTTTTTCCTTATTGCACTGGCTCTAGTATGAGGTGGAGAGAGCAGATATACTCGTCTTGTTTTTGATCTTGGAGGAAAAAGCATTCAATCTTTCACTCTTAGCTGTGGATTTTTCGTAGATGCCTTTTAAAGAAATTACCTTTTACTCCAAGTTTGATAAGAGTTTTCATCAGGAGTAGATGCTAGATTTTGTCACTTTTTTTTTTTTTTAATCTATTGAGGTAACAGAATAAGTTCATTAAAAAGATTCATTACATTGACTTTGGAATGCTAAACCAAGCTTACATTGCTGTTAAGCTTCGTTTCATCATGATATATTATTCTTTTCATCTGTTGTTGGATTTGATTTGCTAAAATCATGTTTAGAATTTTCACATTTATATTCATGAGGGATATGGGTTTGTAGTTTTCTTTTGTTACAATGTCTTTGGTTTTAGTATCAAAATAATGTGCCGGCCTCATTGAATGAATTGGCAAGCATTAATTATTCCTCTTCAGTTTTCTGGAAGAGTTTTTATGTAATTGATATTATTTATTCCTTAAATGTTTGATAGAATTTACCAGTGAGTCATCTGGAACTGAAGATTTAAGGGTCAGGGTGGGAAGATTTTTTTATTACTAAATCTATTTTTTTAATAAATATGGGTATATACAAGTTATTTACTTTTACTTGGATGAGAGAAAGCCTTGTCTTTCAAGGAATTTATATTATCTAAATTTCTTAATTTATTGGCATAAATTTATTTATCATATTCTCTTATTATTCTTTTAATATTTGTAGAATCTGTGATGATGTTCCCTCTTTCATTTGTAATATTGGTGATTGGTATTCACTGATTACTCTCTTTTTATCCTGATTAATTGGGTTAGAGGTTTATACATTTTATTAGTCTTCTCTAAGAAATGGTTTAGGATTTCAGTGATTTTTTTCTATCATTTTTTGTTTTTTTATTTCATTAATTTCTACTCCAATCTTTATTATTTCCTTTCTTCTGTTCACTTGGAGCTTCAATTGGTCTTTTTCTGGTTTTTAAAAGGTAAAACTTGATGTCATTGATTTGAGATCCTTCCTCTTTTATAGTATAGACGATTAGTAGTGTTAATTTCCCCATAAGTGGCATTGCACAAATAAAATGTATTTTTTTCTTTTACATTCAATTCAGAATATTTTCTCATTTCCCTTTTGATTTCTTCTTTGGCCCATAGATTATTTAGAAGTGTTTTATTTAATTTCCACACTTTTAGAGGAGTTTCCAGAGATAGTTCTGTCATTCTTTTCTAATATAGTTACACTGTAGTCAAAGACCATACTTCCTATTACTGGAGTCATTTTTAACTTTATTGAGACATATCATGACCCACACATACATGTCCCATGTGTACTTGAAAAGAATGTGTATTCTGCTGTTCTACAAATGTCAATCAGGTCAAGTTAGTTAATACTGTTTTTCAAATCTTTTAAATACTCACTGAATTTTGTCATCCTATTCCATCGATTACTGAGAGAAAGGTATTAAAATAGCCACTATAAGTGTGGATTTTTTCATTTCACCTTGAATTTCTGTCAGTTTATGCTTCATGTATTTTGATGATGTGTTATTAGGTTCATTGATGGTTAGGGTTGTTATGTCATCCCAATAAATCGACCCCTTTATTAGTACATAAATATCTTCTTATCCAAGGTAATATTTTGTTGCTCTGAAATCTACTTCATTTGATAGTAGTATAGTCAATAATAGTTACTCTGCTTTCCTTTATATAGTTTTATCTTGGCATGTCTTTTTCCATTGGTTTAAATTTAATTCATGTGCTTGTTTATATTTAAAGTGTTTCTTATAAGCAAAATTATTTGGGCTGAAAAATCTTTGCCTTTTAATTGGAGTATTTAGATTATTTGCACTTAAGTGTAATTATTAGTTTGGTTAGGTTTACATATATCACCTTGCTATTTGTTTTCTATTTTTTCCCATCTCTTCTTTGTTCTCTTTTTCCTTTTTATCTGCATTATTATGGATTATTTAAAATGCTTATGATTCCAATATATCTCCTTAGTTGGATTATTAGCTATATATAACTCTCTGATTTGTTATTTTAGTGGTTGCTCTAGGGTTTGTAGTATACATCTTTAACTTGTCACAGTGTACTTTCAATTGACATTACACCACTTCTTATATAGTATGAGAATTTTTCAGCAGCATACTTCCATTTCTTATTTTCTGGTCTTTGTGCTATGATTGTCACACATTTTAGTTCTCATACATTGTAAGTTATGCATTACATTGTGATTATTTTTGTTTAAGCCCTCAATTGTATTTAAAAGGAATTTAAATAATAAGAAAATAAATTTCATATATTCAAGTAACTACCATTTCTGCTCTTCTTCATTCCTTTTTGTACATCTTTATTTCCATTCAATACCATAATCTTTCTGCCTGAACACTATCTTTCAATTTTATTATGAGGGTACATCTTCTTGTGAATTCTTTTAGTTTTGCATATCTGAAAATAACATAAAATTTTTTTTCCTTTGTTTTTGAAAGATATTTTCACTGAGTATAGAATTCTAGGTTGATAGTATTTTTCTTTCAGTACTTTAAATATGTTGCTCCATTGTCTTTTAGCTTGCATTACTTCCAGTGAGAACTCTGCCATCTTTATCTTTGTTCCACTTTGCATAATGTAACATCTTTCTTCGGCCACTTTTAATTAATATTTTGTCTTTATCACTGGTTTTTAATTAGTCCGTTATGATGTGCCTTGGTGTTGTTTTCTTCATGTTTCTTGTATCTGGGATTTATTGGACTTCTTGAACCTGTGGATTTATAGTTTTCATCAAATTTAGAAAAATTATAGCTCTTATTTCCTCAATTATTTTTGTCCCCCTACCCTCACCTACAGAACTCCAATTGCAGATGTATTAGTCTCTTGAAGTTGTTCCACAGCTCACTGATGCTCTGATCATTTTTTTAAATTATCTTTTCTCTTTGTTTCATTTTAGATAATTTCTATTGCTATGTCTTTAAATTCATGAATCTTTTCTTCCACAATGTCTAATCTGCCAATAACCCATCCAGTATATTTTCCATTTTACAAATTATAATTATTATCTCTAGAAACTTGATTTGGGTCTTCTTTATGTCTTAACTTTTTGAACATATGGAATACAGTTATACCTGTTTTAATGTCTTTATCTACTAATTCTAACATTTGTGTCAATTCTGTGTCAGTTTAGGTAAACTGATTTTTCTCCTTATTGTGGGTCATATTTGCCTTTTTCTTTGTATGCCTGGTAATTTATAAATATACATTCAATATATAATTCAGCAATCCCATTTCTAATATATATATGCCAGACCTTGTGAATTTTACCTTTTTGGGCACTGGATATTTTTATATCCTACAAATATACTTGAGCTTTACTCTATCATGTAGTTATTTGGAAATGATCCTTTCAGTTTTTGCTTTTATGATTTGTTAGATAAAACTAGAGTAATGTTCCGCCTAGGGATTATTTATTCTTTACTACTTAGGCAAGATTTTTCCGTGTACTGTAGTATTTAGTTCCCCATAAATCCCGAGATTTTCCAATCTGGCTAATAAGAACAGACACTCCCCCCAGCCCTATATGAGCACCAGACACTGTAACCATGAATCTTTTTGAATGTTTCTTTCTCTTGACTCTAGTAGTTTTGTACACATGCATGCTCTGCTCAGACTTCAATAGAGGCAGACCCTCTGCAGATCTCTGGCATTTTCACTGTGTGCAGATCTCCCCTCTCTGGTACTCTGTCCTGTGACCAATAACCAACTTGTTGTCCCTGGACACCCAGCTCCATCTCTTCAATTCCAGGAAGCCACTGGGATCTAACTAGGGTTCCTCTCCCTGCACCACAGCCTGGAAACACTCTCAAGGCAATAAGCTAGGGCTATTTTAGGGCTCACCTATGTGCTTCCCACCTCTCAAAGATTAGGTGCCTTACATCCAATGCCTTGTAAACCATCATTTCATATATTTTGTCCCTTTTTTTGTCGTTCACGTAGGAGAGTAAATCTAGTCCCTGTTACTCTGTATTGGGTGAAAGTGTAAGCCCCCACTATTTCTCTTTAAATGTGCTCTGATTATTTCTACTTAGTTTACACATTATCTACCCTCTCACCATTAGGTACGGTCTGCTGAATGCCTGGGATATGGTCATTTGCATCTAGCTTTTGTATGACTATCTGGGAGTTACTTTAGAAATTAACAATATGATCTGCAATGTGTTTTATATCCCTAAGGTTTTTGTTTCTTTCCTTCCCCATGTAGCTGATGCCTCTCTTCTAATGGGTTCCTTCCTTACATTTGTTACAAATGTGTCAACTAGGCTAATTGTTCATAGCACTAGAGCTTTTAAATTGTTATTGATTTTTTAATCACTTAAATAAGAAATATATGTGTGAAACCACTTATTTAATTAAGTGTGCGATAGCTGATGTCCTTGTCTAATGGACAAGGACATCTGGTGGATTAGGAAACAAAATTTTCTGAATCATATGTGATGTGACAGTAAACATGGTAAACATAACCAAAACTAATATTTATTGAGGACCTGTTACTGGCCAAGTACTGAGCTGGTTTTTTTTCCTCCTCCACATTATCTTAATTAATCTCTATTTAAGAGATAGATAACCCCCACTCCATTTTTGCAGGCAAGGAAATTGAGTTCCATAGAGGTTAAGTAATTCTTAAGTCATTTGGCCAATAAGTAATGTAGCCAGAATTTAAACTTAAGTTGTCTGATTCCAAAGTCCAAATTCTTTCTCTTCCAACATACTGGCCCAAGAAGAAATCAGCCTGTTGCTGATCATTAGACTTTTCTACATGTACTCACTAGTGTGAGAGAAAGACACATAAAATCTTCTCAAAAGCAACTAAAATATCAAAATCCTTTGAAATAGACTTTTATCGGTGCCTTTCTTTCTATATTCGTCTCTCAACCTGAAATCCTATAAGCAACAAATAACAACTACAATTAATAAAGGCAGTGAATAAGATAAAACTAATTTCTAGTTAGGAAAAGGTTTATTTCTATTATTGAAAGTTAGAGTCAGAGCCACCAAATAAATGTCATATGAATGAAATGCCTAAGTGTAAAAAAATAAGTCATCAAGTATTAAATAAAATATTAGATAAAATTTGAAAATTTGGATATGAAAGATGCCTTTCTAAGAAACGAAATCCAGAAACCATAAAGGAAAATATCTGACATATATGATAATATAATTTTTAAATGTACATCTGTACCAAAAATAGCCCAAAAGTCCCCGCCCTCGACCAAAAAACAAAACAAAACAAAACAAACAAACAAAAGAAAAAACTCAAGCAACAGAACTGGGAGGAAATATTCGTGATACTTTTAACAAAGAGTTAATTTTCTTAATTGGACTATCCTCAGCAGCATTATTCCCTAATGGTTCTCAAATTCATTTTAAATTGTGGCACTTACTGCTGGGAACCATGTCTCCCAGGCCACCATCACTCTGGTCAAGTTCCTGGGTCTAGCCTCACCCACAGTTCCTAGTATTGTGAAGAAAGTTAACCAAGTCAGGATTAAAGTTCTGGCTCTGCTGTTTACAAACTCTATGACAATGGGCAAGTCCTGTAGCCTCTGTGAATCTCACTTTAACAGCCCAATGGAGAGAAGCAGCAGTACTCAGTTTATAGCATTTTTGTGAGAATCATTTAGCATTGTCTTCAGTTTATAGTAAGTGTTTGATAATGATAGTCATTGCTCGCTGTTACATCCTCGGCACAAGGACAACATTTGGCACATACAGACATTCAGTAAGTACTTGTGAATAGATACATAAATTCTACAAATCAATAAGAAGAAGACACCCCAAAGAAAAATAAGCAAAGTATACGATAGGAAATCTTATTTTTCACACAGAAAAATGCAAATGTTTGCAAACACATGGAAAGAGGCTCAATCTCAACACTAATAATTGAAATACAAATGAAAACAATAACAAGTTATCTTTTTTAAAAACTTTCCAGATTGGTAAAAAATGTGTAAATAACTGATCCCAGTGCAGGCAAATAGTTGTGGGGAAATCTTCCTATATGTGGTTGATGGAGTAAAAATTAGTAGAATAATCTTAGAAAAATGTTGTGTGATAGTTTTTAAAATTTAGATATGTACATTCAGCAATCCCACTTCTAAGAATCTGTTCTACAAAAATAATACATGGGTATGGAAAGATACTCTTTAAGGATGCACATTGCACATTGTTTGAAATGAGAAAAACATTTGAAATAACTTAAATATCCATCGATTGATAACTACTTAAAAAATTAGTCATATATTCGTATAACTGAATTAAATAGGTCTAAAAAAAGTTCATGATATATATTTTTAAGAATATATATTTCGGGGGAAAGCAAATTGCAGACCAATATATAATAGCTAATATTTGTCGAACACTTACATGTTAGGCAATATGGTAGGTGATCTACATGAATTATCTTATTTAATCCTTAGTATATATACAGCCTCTGTGGACTTCAGTTTCTTCAGAGATACTTCAGGACCAGATAAGCTCTTAGATCCTTACTGTCCTAGGTCTAAAATATTACCTATACTAAAATACTTTTTCGAGAGCCATCTAGCCCTGGAAAAGGCTGAGCAAGATGATGCCTCTGGGAGATGAACAATTAAAGTGATGTCTATTCATGTGATTCTATCATGGAATCTGTAGTACATGATTCTGCCTCCTGGAGAATATTCATAAACTTGTTCTCAAATGTTAAATGAAATAAGACCACTGCTAACTGGCAAAGAGTGACTTTCTTATGTTAAAGTGAACTGGCACCTCCTGAAACCCACCTGTAGAACAAAGTGAGCTCAGGTCTCCTAACTGTGCAGGAGATACCAACCACATGCTCTTCTGAGTGTCTAACGATAGCAGAAACAATTGTCTACATCATCTCCCCACTGGCACAGAGCCTTGCCTCCCAGTATTTCTGGGACTACAGTGTTTGCAAGTGTCTGCTTTCACATTGGCAGTGAGTGGTGGAGAATGAGAGAAGTGAGGCATAACCAACTGAGAGGCAACTTCATGCCCCTAACAGATCCTCACTTTTGGTCTACTCGCCATTCACACCAGGAAGTGTGCAAAGATTGAGTACCCTTATCTCTGCCCTGTGGAGAAAAGGCAAGTTTGAGTTGTAAACATGTGTGGAATAGTGTGGGAGGATAGACAAGCGAGTAGTGAATTTAAGATTTTGACTATGTACTCACATTTCTGAAAAATTTTGTTATTGTCTTTTGTGGATACATCAAAAATTTTACTCTTAAAAGTACTCTAATTTTAACTTTTTTTTAAGCAACAGAATATATTCTATCCCCAGATTAATCTGACAAAACAATGTGTTTATCAGTAGGTACAAATTCAGAGTACAAAATAAGCTCTGATTCTTGCCTATTTTTTATCAAATAAAAATATACATTGGGAAATCATGTCCAAGACACTGCCTCTCCAGTTGTGTGATCTTTTGGATTAGTTTGGATACTATTTGCAGTACCAGTGTGAAAAATGGCCATTAGAGAGGATGGAAGAATTATAATCATCTAGTCCAAGAAAAGAAAGCCTACTTCCTGCATGCGTGGGGTGACTGGAGTATCAGTTTGGAAATTGATGACTCCCTGCCCCCAGTATCAGCACAGAGAGGCGTATCCTCTTATATGGGCTGCAGTCAACCCACCCAAATGTAGTGTGAGATAATTAAATATTAAAAAGAATGAGAGGCAGGAAGATAGAACACAAGTGTGTTTTCCTCTACTAGAAAGTTTTAATTGTTTCACACACAGATGGTTTCTACCAACCCTGACTCACAGCAGTATTCACATGCAGATATTGTATCAACAATCAGAAGTCTACATTGTGTCTAAAGCTGGTTGCTTTTTTTTGAGCCAAAGCCTGAATAAAGGCCAATAAAATCACAACTAAATTATTCCTTGCAGGTTTCTTTCCAAAGGTAATAGAGTATAACAGAAATCTATAATGGACTGGCCATTCCTGAGTCCCACCTATTCCTCATGTAACGTATTGGCTTTGAGAGCCTCAGGGTAAAAACTGAATATTTTTCTAACTTAGCATCTCTGCATTCAACAAGCTGACAAGCAGGTAAGAGATGCATATGTAGTTCTAAAATGAGACAGAGGTTCTATGGGCCTTCTCTACCTCCGACACTGGTTACACAGGCCTTTGGCCACTACAAATATGTAATTTGTTGCTACCTTTAGTTATAGCTAATCCTCTGTTTCATACCTCCCCACCCCCCAATAGCGGCTTCATAGAAGGAATAAAACACCTCGCACCCATTTATGTGCCTCTCTGTTCCAAGAGCCGGAGGCTGAGCTACCTCATGTTCTCTGGGGCTTTTTCTTCCTTGAGTTTAGAAAAAAAATCCCAAGAATCAGAAGGAGTGGAGGCAGAAGTTGGAAAGGGCAGAAGAAAAGCTGGATGATACACACAGACTATTTCACATAAAATTTGTTTTTAGAGGTAGTCTCCCTCTATTCTGACTCCCTTAGAGTGAATTTCTCCCCGCGAAGCTTCTATTCTTCATCTAGTCCCAATGACATTATTCCCATGAAGCTTCTCCATTCCTTCTGGAAAGCCCACCCACCTCCTGGACAGATCTCAATCTCCCAGGTGTCCCTGGCCTGGGCTCTTACACTGGGATTTCAAACTGCAAGAACTATCTCGTGTGCTTGAATTATAAGGAGACTAATTGAGAGAGTGTGGAGGAGGGACCATTCCATGACTGCTGTCTGTCCCGCAAGCTGGACCCAGGTCAGAACAAAGGTTGTTTTCCACAAACCCCTGTAGAGACTGTATGATCGCAATTGATGTTCACTCTGACATAAATCAGCACTCCTCCCTTGCCTCCTGCTGTGTGCCCAATTGCTGGAAGAGGCCCTTGTCCTGACCTGGTCAAGCATGGAAAGTTTTTTCGGTGACTGGTAACATTCACGCACCAGGACCTGTGACTATACCCCATTTACCCTCTATTATCCTTTGGAGTCTACCAAGCAGCGCGGGAATCCATTTTGCCTTGGAGCCACTTTAGACATGCCTGATATATGTTTTCCTTAATAAACCCCATTAATTACCAAACTGGAGTGGCCAGCCTTTCTTTTCAGTCTTTCCCTGTCCTCCACCTACAGAGGTAGATTTTCGGTCTCGGGGCTTTTCTCTGGGTCTGTGTGTACAAACGGAGATCCTCGCTACTCATTTATTTTTGAAAAGGTCAATTTCTAATTGAAAAATTAGTGCCCCTTTTTGCCAGCTTGCCTAAAATGTTTTGAGTCCGGTGAAGAATTATTACACCTGCTCTTATTTATCTAGATAGAAGGATTCATTTTGCTTCTATTTCCTCCTTCCATTTCAAACACAGACTGTCTTTCAAAGGTGCTCAAGGAGACTGGTCCATTAAGTCCTCCAGCACTGTCAACAGTGGCTCCATTAGAATGGAAAAGCAAGACACAACCAGACTTTTGTCAGAAGACAACTTAGGAGAAGGAAAAAAAAAAAGAAACACTTCCAGTGACTGTTTGCTAAACTTAAGCTTTTAGTTATTTCCATTGCATCATCAAATGATTTCAATTTGCGTTGTATTTTAATCCAGAAAAAAATGTAAAACTCTAGCACATTTGACATTTGAAATTATGCTGATTGCCTAACATATTTTAAAACATATCCAAGAAGACAGGCATCAGTGTTTGACAAATTTTTACACAAAATGTATTGTAAGAAACAAGTGAAAGTGTCAATAAATTTCTTTATAAAATTTAAATGACAAATGCACATAATTGCAGTAGGTGTATTAACTCCATGTAGAATTTAAAATGACTTTTGTGGTTTATAATCCTTTTAAGATTCAATCTGGAAAATTGCTTTGGAACAATGAAAACATGAAATCAAATCATAAGGCAGACTATCAGATAAAGACTATAACATAAATGGACATATTTTATCCTGCCTGTTCAAAATGAGAACACATTTCTATTCCTTTTTTAAGTACAAAGAAGGGTCTACACTAATTTGCCATATAATAGTCATTATTTCCTTTGCAAAATTTTAAATTATTTTAAAACTCTGATCTGATTGTATTTTTTTTCTTTTCACTATTGCTTACTGGTTCAACTTTTGTATATATACTACAAAAATAATCAAAATCACATCAGTATTGATGGGCATAAAGCCACAGTGTCACAAAAAGCTGTTGCAAGCACTGGATCATATATGGGTTTTTTAGGACACATTTTACTTTTTTTTAGTTTGTTTTATTATTAGTTTCAAGTATATAGTACATTGGTTAGACATTTATATAGTTTATAAAACCATCTCCCTAATTGCTCTTTCTCTCCTCTGGCTCTCCTCTTAGCCATTATATTAATGCTGCCTGCATTCCCTATGCCGTGCTCCCTGTCCCTGTAACCATCTATCAACTACTAATTTGTACTTCTTTAACCCTTCACCCCATTCCCCCAGCCCCCAATTCCCCCTCCCCTCGGACCATCACCAGATTGCCCTCTGCATTTGAATCTGTTTTTGATTAGTTTATTTTTTTGTTTCTTAGATTTCACAGATAAGTGAAATCATATGGCATTTATCTTTCTCTGACTTATTTCACTCAGCATAATAACCTCTAGGTCCATCCACATCATTGCAAATGGTAGGATTTCATTTTTTAACAGCTAAGTAATATTCTATTGTAGATATGAATCATAACTTCTTTATTCAATTGTCTGTTGATAGACATTTAGGTTGCTTCCATATCTTGGTTATTGTAAATTGTTCTGCCATGAACATACAGATGCATAGATCTTTACGAACTATTGTTTTTATTTTCTTTGGATAAATACTCAGAAGTTCAATTGCTGGGTCAAAAGATAGATCCATTGTTAATCTTTGAGAAACCTCCAGACTGTTTTCCATAGTGGCTCTACCAATTTGCAGTCTCACCAACAGTGTATGAGAGTTTCCATTTCTCTACATCCTTGCCAGCACTTGTTGTTCTTTGATTTATTGATGATAGCCATTCTCACAGGTGTGAGATGATATCTCATTGTGATTTTAATTTGCATTTCGCCGATAAGCATGATATATGCTTCCATTTATATGTATCTTCTTCAATTTTTTTCACTGACATAATTTTCTGAGAATAGAAAAATTCTCCTTGGTTAATTTGATCCCCAGGTATTTTATTGTTTTCAATGCAATTGTAAATGGGATTGTTTTCTTAATTTCTCTTTCTGAAAGTACAGATTTTACTTTGAAATTATCATCTCTGGGTTTGAATTCTGCTGATAATCAGTGTCTGCTGGGCACAGACTAGATAGCAAGAACAGAAACCACATCTTCTTATTGGACTTTATTCCTTCACTATTTCTGTGCAGCTTTTCAGAGCACATTGAAATTCTCTGCTGTAGTCACCATGTGACCAGGTATTAATGTATGGCAGCATATCCCAAGGGCAGAGCAAATTATGCTACCTGAACCTTTTATCTATAAGCGGCAATACTACAGGGTGATGTAAAATAGAAGACAGATTTATTTAGACATAAACAACGTAAAAATATTATTCAGTACAAGAAACACAAAATCCAGTATCCCAATAAATCTAGTTGGCAAACCTTACCTTATTGCTAAATGATTGCACAAAAGAACAAACTTTCTTTAATGTTTCCAGGTTGACAAATGCAATGTGTTCTGCCTACAGCCTCCTAACTTTGTCAGGAGCTATAAGTCCTTCTCTGTTGAGTGCCAAGGTTTCTGAGGAAGTTGCCAGGATTTCAGATTCTATCCTGTTGCAGTGTACTAAGGCCTTGGCTTTGTATTTGTTCCCTGATATTTATAAAGTCAGTGGGCATTACCAGAGTTTGGTGTTACAGAATTTGCTTATATTTTGTATTTGAATTATTAATCAATTATAAAAATGATCTTGGCCAGCACATCTCAAACATTAATGTGCA
>NW_011888887.1:3547113-3579118 GCF_000151845.1 Pteropus vampyrus | reverse complement strand
ATCTCCCTAATTGCTCTTTCTCTCCTCTGGCTCTCCTCTTAGCCATTATATTAATGCTGCCTGCATTCCCTATGCCGTGCTCCCTGTCCCTGTAACCATCTATCAACTACTAATTTGTACTTCTTTAACCCTTCACCCCATTCCCCCAGCCCCCAATTCCCCCTCCCCTCGGACCATCACCAGATTGCCCTCTGCATTTGAATCTGTTTTTGATTAGTTTATTTTTTTGTTTCTTAGATTTCACAGATAAGTGAAATCATATGGCATTTATCTTTCTCTGACTTATTTCACTCAGCATAATAACCTCTAGGTCCATCCACATCATTGCAAATGGTAGGATTTCATTTTTTAACAGCTAAGTAATATTCTATTGTAGATATGAATCATAACTTCTTTATTCAATTGTCTGTTGATAGACATTTAGGTTGCTTCCATATCTTGGTTATTGTAAATTGTTCTGCCATGAACATACAGATGCATAGATCTTTACGAACTATTGTTTTTATTTTCTTTGGATAAATACTCAGAAGTTCAATTGCTGGGTCAAAAGATAGATCCATTGTTAATCTTTGAGAAACCTCCAGACTGTTTTCCATAGTGGCTCTACCAATTTGCAGTCTCACCAACAGTGTATGAGAGTTTCCATTTCTCTACATCCTTGCCAGCACTTGTTGTTCTTTGATTTATTGATGATAGCCATTCTCACAGGTGTGAGATGATATCTCATTGTGATTTTAATTTGCATTTCGCCGATAAGCATGATATATGCTTCCATTTATATGTATCTTCTTCAATTTTTTTCACTGACATAATTTTCTGAGAATAGAAAAATTCTCCTTGGTTAATTTGATCCCCAGGTATTTTATTGTTTTCAATGCAATTGTAAATGGGATTGTTTTCTTAATTTCTCTTTCTGAAAGTACAGATTTTACTTTGAAATTATCATCTCTGGGTTTGAATTCTGCTGATAATCAGTGTCTGCTGGGCACAGACTAGATAGCAAGAACAGAAACCACATCTTCTTATTGGACTTTATTCCTTCACTATTTCTGTGCAGCTTTTCAGAGCACATTGAAATTCTCTGCTGTAGTCACCATGTGACCAGGTATTAATGTATGGCAGCATATCCCAAGGGCAGAGCAAATTATGCTACCTGAACCTTTTATCTATAAGCGGCAATACTACAGGGTGATGTAAAATAGAAGACAGATTTATTTAGACATAAACAACGTAAAAATATTATTCAGTACAAGAAACACAAAATCCAGTATCCCAATAAATCTAGTTGGCAAACCTTACCTTATTGCTAAATGATTGCACAAAAGAACAAACTTTCTTTAATGTTTCCAGGTTGACAAATGCAATGTGTTCTGCCTACAGCCTCCTAACTTTGTCAGGAGCTATAAGTCCTTCTCTGTTGAGTGCCAAGGTTTCTGAGGAAGTTGCCAGGATTTCAGATTCTATCCTGTTGCAGTGTACTAAGGCCTTGGCTTTGTATTTGTTCCCTGATATTTATAAAGTCAGTGGGCATTACCAGAGTTTGGTGTTACAGAATTTGCTTATATTTTGTATTTGAATTATTAATCAATTATAAAAATGATCTTGGCCAGCACATCTCAAACATTAATGTGCATACAAATTACCTGAGGCTTGGGATTCTTTGTTTTGAACAGGTTCCCAGGTGTAGCCAATTCTGCACATCTGTGAACCACTCTTTTTGTGTTGCAAGGATCTATGTGACCTCATTTTCAGAAGAGAAAAATCTCACCAAACTGGATTTATAAATTTAAATTTTTACAGATACTTGGGACTATTGTGTTGGAACATTTATTAAACTCTTACTATGTGCTACACCTGAGACAGGCAATAGGAATGCACAGATGAGGTGTCCTCATGGTGCTTAGACAGTCATAGGAAGCCAGAGTGGAGAAGAGAACTTATGCAGAGTTCACAACCAGGCCAGGATTCATGCTTCCTGAAGTTCAGTCCATGATCCTGCATAGCCTTTCAGACTCCTACATTCTTTATAGTTCTCTCTATCCTACCTACCATCCCCCATCATTCCAGGCTTATTTCCTACACCTTCTCCAAACTATTTGGTAAATCCCTCCGTTGCAGAGGCCTAGTCAAGAATGACTAACCGTTCCCTAATAATGGATGTGAATATTATCCTGTAAGCAATATGGAGTCCTTGAAGGATTTTAGCAGGAAAATGGCACTGGAGGAACTAGAGTTTTGTCTGCGTTGTTGACTGTTATATCAGCAGGTCCAAGGACAGTGTCTACAGTAAGAATTCAGTAAGCATTTGTTGAATGAATGAATGAATGTTTCCATAGGCTAACTACTTGGAGTGAAGGAAATGGGGTAGATGAGAATAACCCTTCTATCTGAGAGTTAGAGAGAGTGGGTTGACTACCTGTTCTATGCCCCTACATCAACTGCTGAGGCTGACATTGTCATTTACTCTAAGAAAATCCTGCCAATAATCAAAAAGAGCAGTAGCTACAAACAGATTATTGCCTGAGTTCGAACCAAGGCTCTCTAACCCCAGCATCTTTGTTTTTTTAGTTTGCTACTACTTCAAAAGCATGTAACATATATGAGACTTATCACAGTGCTATGTAAACCAAATGCATGTTGGATGCGAATATGAAATGGCAACAAAAACAAGGGCAAAATGATTAAGTATTCAAGTTTAGGAGTCAAAAAGATCTGATTTCAAACTCTGCTTCTGTCATTCAGTAATGAACTTAGGCAAGTTAGTTAACCTCTCTGAGTCAGGTTCCACTTCTCTATATGGCAGTAATGACACCTACATCAAAGAACTGTGTGAGAGAAAAACTAATATAATGTATGGAAAGAGTTTAGCAGAGTACTTAGCACATACCCAGTGTTCAATACATAGAAAGCACATTATTTATTGTTATTGTTGTTAATAAATGTACTTAAATTTTACTTGGAGATTGAAGAATAAAGGAAAATTCTTTCAATAAGGATATTATAAATAAATAAATAAACTGGAGATTTCTCAGAATAAAATGCAAGGCAGTTTGTTCCTAATGGCTTAATTATAGTCCTGCCCAAGGACCTGCTCTGAAAATGCTTTCTAGCCCCATAATTCTCTGTTTTCTCAGCTAAATACAGAGGGCGATCATAACACTGACCTACTTAATAAATGTTGTAAAGAATGCCAATGTCTAAAATAGTTTGAAAATTGCAAAGTACCATATACATCTAACTAATAATTATCTTTTTCTCTGAAATCCAATCCAAAACTACTCTAGTAAGCAACCAATGGAATAGTCTTTCTCTACAGGCATTTGTCAACCAGTGCAGTGGAAATGCCCCAACATAGTGTAGGATTAGTCTCAGGAGTTTCCATAGCAACATATAAACCACTTTAGAATGCCTTAAGTCTGCGAAACTCAGTTTTGTTACAGTCAAGATAATCAATCACAATATTAGACCAAGGTGAATTATAATTCAAACAAATTTCCATTTTTATTGAGTACATTATACGTTATATAATAATTTTCCTCACAGTATGCCTTTCACCTTATGTGAAAACATAAATAACCTACTGAAACTGGTAACTAGTGTTCCACAATTTATACCTAATCACATCTTGTATATAAGTATTTATCTCTTAAGCATCTCTTTTCTTGAAAATATTTCTTTGACGATATCTGCTAGGACCAAATTCTGGAATATTGTTAAATTTCTCAGTGTATTTTTGATGCAAGACTAAATGAAAATCTGACTTAGTATTATAACTTTTGCAAGAAACACTGGATGATCATTTGATGAGAGTTAAAATAATATTTTCTTTGAATTCAGTTTTCAGTTAACCCAATTGGTGCTTTCTCTTCAGAGATCTAGTTGAAAAATCTATGACAATAGAATATTTAACATGTTAACAACACATTTTCCTAGCTGAGAAGATACATTAAATTGCTCTGATTAATCACATGACAAAAAAGAAGACAATAATAGTAGAATGAGTGCTGACAGTCTGAGTCCTTACAGATAAAAAGGAACAATTACTTCCAAACCACTATTCAACTTCCAGGAAATATTTCCATCATTCAGTGAATTATGCCTTTATAACACACCTCAGTTGCACATCTCAGCCCACCCTGGACAAATCCAGAAGCTTTTGTGGCACCTTTAAGTATATTTGCCTGTAGTTTGTGTATCAGCTCTAGACTCCTTCACTTCTCCCCTTGAAATAGTAGTTAAGAGATTTTTTAATAGTTAATAATAGATGAGGGATATTTTTTCTCCTCTCACCCCTCTTTTTAAAAAAGACCACCTGGATTTGAGAACTGTGAGAATTTTCCTGATATTTATTTAAGAAGATGAAAAAATTATTTGCTAAAATTCCAGGGAAAAAAATGCTTTTCCAAGAGAGTCGAGCGAGAAAGTAGACAACATTTTGATATCACTCAAGGTCCTTTGGATGGAGTTCTACTGACTTGAGTAGAAAAGAAATAAATGGTGTAGCTAAGGGAATTGGAGGAAAGGCTTTAGAAAGGAAAGGAATGAGGGCACCTAATAGGCGGTTTCTTGGAGTGCAACTATCTGGATGTATCAGCTCTAGCTGATTCAAACACTGGGAGAGAACAGCTGTTTAGCCCAGCTTGGGTCCTGAGGTCCTTCTATGAGAGACTTTAGGGTGCTCCGATTGCCAGTTTGCCCAAACAGCATGCAATGGGTGTGAGAACAAAAATCGAGGCACTACTAACAAAAAGAAGGGATATTGAAAATAAGAAGCCAAAACAGGCCTGGAGGACTCTACAACTAATCCAGAGGCTCCATGCAGGACAGGGAGTATCTTATGGCAGGAACACAGGCTTTGGGAAGGCAACAGATAACAACCAGAGAGTAGTCTGAGAAAGAAGAAGCAAATGGGGGTGGCAGGGACATGGGCAGTAGGATGGCACCAAAATGCCAGTTGGGGTACAATTCGATCCTTTCCTCAGATCTCACAAATCTTGAGGAAAACTCCAAAAATCATGACATAATTAGTGGGTTTAGATTTCTTAGGGAAGTCAGAAAGATGCAGTTCTGTGAAGGTCTGGTGCAGGGAGCAGTGTGTAAACACACAGTGAGGATTCAGAAGGGAAACCCAAAGTATCCCTGGAGAAATACAGTTAGGACTGTGCTGAGAATCTGAATATAATGATAAGTGATGGGTTACACATACCTTCCAATGACAATGAGACACAGCCTATATTTGGGGGAAGCTTTGGATGACTCTTCGCTCTTATTTTGAAATTGTTTTTAGGTGGAAAGAGGTCCAGAGCCATTCAGGTAGGTCCAGAACCAGAACCAATTATCCAGGTACTCAGAGCCTGAAAAAAAAAAAAATGTTCACACAGGAAAAATCATGTTTAAATTAACATCAAGGACAGCCTTGAAAGAAAAACATGAGCAATGTTTGACTTAAGAGATAAGGAAAGAAGGGAGTCGCTTGCGTTTCACTTTGGTAATAGTACATGTTTTGAATGGATGTTATGTGTACAAAACTCTATCTCTGTGAACACAAGTTGATGGGGACCCTTCTACCTGCCCCTTGTCCAACCATCATCAGCCATCATGCCCTTTCATGCCCAGTTAGAAGGATGTGATAATAACCCTGAGTCATTCTAACCTAAACAAAATTCTGTTTTTCCCCATTACTTTCATATGGAATATGTGAATTTTCCCTCAGGCTGTACTTGGGACATTAGACAAAGTGTCTACCATGGGGATTATCTGCTTATTCAATATGCATGGAATAAATTACTGAAATGGGTTGCTGAGAGAACCTCCTGGCTCTCCACTTCTGGAAGCTATAGGTATACAATTTTCCATTTTGCCAGGTTTCAGACACTAAGATCTAACCTTTTGGACTACTAATACCTTCACTGTTTGCATTAGTTTTTCATACCCAATGATCCTGTTAAGAGTTTGTTAAGACACATTAAAATTAATTAACTTTAAAGTTAATTAAATTAATTTTGAGATTTTAAAAATGTCCTATGATTCCCTTATTAAATGTGGAATGTCATAGAAATAAATGAAAATTCCTGGTCTCGGGGCATTCACTTGGATGAGCCAAACAAATGATTCGAGTCTCATTTTAGTTCTATCCTTCTGTGAAATCTGAGCATCAACATTTAGCTTCTCTTTGGTTAGAGATATATTAGTCTTGGCATTTAAAAAACAAAGTTGAATATTTATATCGGCTATATGGAATGAAGAGAAAAATATTCTGATTGGGCACTAGGACAATGGCAAGATCTTTCAGAGCTCTTAAGCACTATTTTTAGTGGCCTAATGCTCTCTCTAGTTCTCATGCAGTCATGAAACACCCACCAGTATTTACCTAAGGACAAGTTTTTCCAGACCTAAGAACCATTGAATCATGCCTGATTATAACAAATTATTCTCCTTGTTAAAAAATATATATATTTTGAAAGCATGTTAACCGTATTTTCATATGAAACCTGCAGTTATGTGTAAAAGTTGTTTCATATTCTCAAAACCAATGAAACATGCCAGATTATGTGTCCTAATAATACAATATTAACCATCTCTGTACTGCACCTGTGGCCTACCCAAAAAGACAATGTTCTTCTCTGATGAGTTTTTTGAAAGCCCAAGGGAATTGTTCATAGAGGCAGCAAGGTCTGGTAACGGAAGTGCTCCAACTCTTCTAATTCCAAATATATTGCACTTTGAGTTAACTCCAACCTGATTCTTAGACTAGCTAAGAAGAAAAAAATCTTGGTCCAGAGTTGGACCAATATATGTACTACAGCAAACAGACTAATAATTTGGAACTTCCTTCAAGTCTGTATTTTTTAAATATTATTTTAATGTTGATTTGAAGGCAAGGAGGGGGAAGGTGCAAAAGGAAAATTAGGGGCAGCCTTAGTCCTTCCTTGATTTCCCCAGGCAATTCAACTCCAGCCAAAACTTGTATACTCCACTCAGCAAATGGGCACCCACCTTGATTTAAAGTCAATTTGTCATCATCCACTGTTACTCAGACCTATTCCTGGATATTGCCTTGATGTTAAAAAAGTAGAACCCAATTAGGTACAAGGAGAAAAGAATGTTATTCTTTTTATCACTGTCCCTTAAATCCTTTCTATGAACTAGATCTTTCTCTGCCAATGGGTGAAATCTTGGCTTTTATGTTCACTTGTAGATAATGTTTTAAAAGTCCTCCAGGAATTTCAACTCAAATTACAAATTCAGTAATTAAAATTTTCATTCTAATATAGTAGTCAAAACTGCAAACTTCAATCAAATCAAAAGCTTCTCTCGTCCTACACATTGGGCTACTTCTGGTTGAAAGCATAGAGTGCTACTTGATCTAAAAAGCCTAAAAGGAGGCATGATCATCCTCTTCTTTATTCTCTGATTTGTATGTATTTTAGAGCACTTCATTTCCATTAGAATTCTGCTCTGACGTGGGGGTAGACAGAAAAGCTAGCGAGCAGCAGAGGCCTTGTTTGGTGGAGCTGTTGTGATAAGGTGTTAGTGCTCTCTGGGCTCTGTGTATATTCAAGGCTGATGTTTTCCTTGTCGGGTGCTTCTGAATGTTTTTATGAGATGTACCAACTGGCAATATCCAGCTGCATTTCACATAATTTGGAGATGCATCTCTTTCCACATGTGTCTCATGATTCCTGCTCCAGTTTCTGGTCATTCGAAAATAGTTGATTCTACCACTGGAGATCTCATCCAACCTCTAGGCTAGGCTGTCTGTTCAGGCAAAATACAAAGCAGACATTTCTCAATGCTGCCTTATTTTGTCTGTCATATCAAGGCTGACTTGGGAGACAGCTTCACTACAGTACCCTGTCAGCTTTGCTTTCTGTATAGGCCAGACTTCACCACAGTCTGATCCATGTCTTGGCTAAATGCCCTGCGATTCCTCCCAGAACAAGGGGAGGTAAGCAGCTTGTGAGAAGCTGCCCAACGCAACTTCTTATCTGCCTTCCTATCTTGTGAGAGACTGCCACAAGAGTATTTCTCATGCATCTTCCTAATTTTAGCTGAGTACATGGCTTTCCACTCACTGCTACCCTTCCAACATAGGCTGCAGACATAAGGCTTCTCTGTGAATCTATAAAACTGTTTGGCTATAGTTTGGAGTTGGCTCCTTAGACACAGACTAGCCACTGCCCATACCTCTACTCCTGTCTTGTGAGAGAGAGACATGGGGAACTGATGCCATAGTGACCTTACTTTTGCTGTATAGTAAGAATCTACCTGAATCCACTTGGGCTCACTGTTACTTTACTGGCCGAATCTCAGGAAGTGTGTAAGCCAACCTAGTAGTTTCCATAGGGACCCTTCTGACTCTTACCCACTCACTAATGCTTAGAGACTGGTTAACCACTTGACAACAGCAAACCAGCCACAGTCTCTCATCTTTATAATTTTCCAGTCTCTATTTCCTATAGACTTCAGAAAAAGAAGTCAAACTTTCTAAGTATTTTTCCTGAAGGTCTTCTTTCTTCCTTGAGGTGGAAGTAAGCACACCCTACTACCACTCCAACATTGCTGAGGATGGGATAACCATAGAACTCCAACAGCTTTCTCCAAAAAACACTTCCCTCCCCACCACCTTCAAGCCAAACCTGTTTATATCCTCAAATGAGTGTTTGCCTAAGCCTGCAAAATTGGGCGACCTTCTTTTTAGGCTGGTCTAGCACTTTATTTTGGAATGCGAGCACAACTATACACTTATAACCTATTGTGTTAGTCTCAGCTTTTGAATTCTCAGATCAAATGAAAACAGAAAGAGCTCTAAACAAACTCTTTGGCTGGTTTAACATCAACCCTACATAACATATTCAAATTATTCTTTCTAGTAACACAGCAATCTTCCTGAAAGATTCTGGTTCAAAACCAAATCATGTTTTTGTTACATGATTAGTGATGCTTTATCACCTTTTACAGATTGTGACTCTTGGTAATGTCCTAGCTGGCCGCCAATTAACCATGAAAAGGTTAAATTCCAGGAGCCGTGTTTTGTTCTAGACCACCAAGCAAGCAGATTTAATTTAGAGAATGTTTAATGTCTAATGTTCACTTGTCAGTTGCTTGTGAAGGCAAGAGTTGACTTCTGAGCACATTAATCTTAATCGAAGTTGTTGAATTTATAACTTTCTTGCTTGCCTTGATTAAATAACTGCAAAGCCCAGTAATTACACTGGGCTTTTTAAAAGTTTGAAGCCCTGAAAGTTTTCATATACTTTATTTGTCTCTAGCTAAATACAGCTGCAGCAAAACATCTAAAGTATAGCTAGTGCTGGGCAAAAAATGTGAAAAAGCTGTTTTGATAGCAACACCTCTAATGCCTCCTTGTATTGCCTTCTCTCCCCTGGGAGCACCCACTATTCTTTGAGTTTGACTAAGACTTACCCTTGCAGGGGTGAGCCCTGTCCCAGAACCACATTCTCCCTGTTTCCTGCTAAAACTCACATGTTATGTCCCTCATTTGTTCTGACAGGTGCCTGCTCTGAGCTTATAAGGAGGATTCTGGCTTTCCTTTCTTAGTTCTTCTCTTCTCCTACCAAAATTGGAAATTCTTTTCTTTTTTTTATTATTATTATTTTTTACGTTTTTAGGCGAGGCAACCCTTGGTTGACCTCACAGATTGCAAAGACCTTGTCAGCTTACAATCCCTCATTTTTTATTTTTTTACACCTACAGCACCTGGTCTTCCTAGGTGGTCTCCTATCCAAGTACTAACCAGGCCCGACCCTGCTTAGCTTCCGAGATCAGATGGGATCGGGTTCCAAATTGGAAATTCTTGCATCTCCATATAGATTCTTTTGGACTTTTCCAAGAATACAGGGAAAGAAGAGGAAGAGTGGGACAAGAGATAACAAATTAATGAATGTATTTTAAAATGGTAATAGCCCATAATAACAATCTATTGTTCACTGCTAGCATATTCAAAGAAATTAGACCCTAATCATAAAATTTTCAGACATTTATATAGAGTGGAAGAAGTACAACCTGAGAATATGAACCTTTATATTAAACCAAGAAAGTACATATGTACCAAACTTTCTCCTCCACTTAAAAATATGGCTTTGCAGAAATGTTCTTTCAAAAGACCTTTCTGTAAACCTTAAGCTTATTTGTCAAAACATATACTTGTTTATAGTATTACTCTTATAATAAAAATGGACATAGATTGCTGAGCACCTATGGATTAGAAGGTACTATACTAGGTTTTTAACATACATTAGCTATGGCAAACTGATAGTTGGCTTTTCAATGTATTCTCTCCTTCAATAACAAGAGATTTTCAGACAAGTACAGTTTTCCACCTTGACACTATTTCTCAGCCTACCTAAAAGGGAGGTAGCCATGTGACTAAGTTCTTTTCAAAAGAATATGGGCAGAGTGACATGTGCAACTTTTGCATCACTTTAATAAATAAAATTTTCTTGTCCTGGATTGCCTCTCTCTTGCCCTTTTTCTACTGGATGGAATGCAGATGTATCTATAAATTAGCTTGGCCAGTCATTTAGGACAAGAACCCAGGTAACAGAAAAGCAACACATGAGAAGTACCTGGGCTCCTGACTCTCTGTATGCAGAAATATCTGACTATTCTGCACCAACTAGACTTTTAATAGAAATAGAAATAAACTATCTTGTTTGAATTGCTGTAATTTTTTAATCTCATTCTTATAGCAGTTTAGTTTATAGTCTAAGTAATATCTAAACATAATTCAGCTTCCAAGTTTCATGAAGTCTTTAGTATTATCCCTATTATATAAGGAAATTACAATAAAATTATATTTAACTATAAGTATAAAAGTATAAAATAATACATTAAAGCAGTGGCTGAACTAGGATTCGAGTTTGTTTGTATTTGCTCCAAAATCAGATATTTCTCTCTCTGCTATATTGTTTGTATATTTCTAAATTAATTTGTATATATAATATGACCCAATGTATTTTTCTTGAAAAAAGTCATAGTAAATTTTAAGGTATCCTAGATTTTTTTATACCAATAGATGTGTGCAATGCACATTAATTTAAGAAAAAACTTGTATACAAATGCATTTCAGTGTTATATGTAACACATGTAACACCATAATCCATTCGCTCAGTTTTATTTTACTTTATTTTTTAACTTTTGGATTTTTATTTTTTCAATTATACTTGACATACAATATTATATTAGTTTCAGGTGTGCCATACAGTGATTAGACATTTATATAACTTATGAAGTGATCACCAATATATCCAGTACCCATCTTACACCATACACGGTCATTACAATACTACTGACTATATTTCCCATGCTATACTCTATATCCCCATGACTATTTTGTAACTACCAACTTGTACCTCTGAATCCCTTGCCTTCACCATCCCCCAACCCCTCAATATGACAACCATCAAAATGCTCTCTGTATCTGTGAGCTTGTTTGTGTTGTTTGTTTGCTTATCCTGTTCTCTAGATTCCTCGTAAGACATTTGTCTTTCTCTGTCTGACTTACTCTACTCAGTATAATACCTTCTAGGTCCATCCATGTTGTTGCAGATGGCAAGATTTCATTCTTCTTTATGAATGAGTTGTGTGTGTGTGTGTGTGTGTGTGTGTGTGTGTATTCTTTATCCATTCATCCATTGATGGACACTCAGGATGACTCCATACCTTGGCTACTGTAAAGAGTGCTGCAATGGACATATGGATTTACATATCCCTTCAAAATAGTGTTTTGGGTTTATTCAGATAAATACTTAGAAGTGGGATAGCTTGGTTCTTTTTTGTCTCTTGTCAAAGACTTTGTTTTAAAGTCTATTTTGTCTGGTATAAGTATTGCTACTCCAGATTTTTTCATTTTCATTTTCATGAAACGTGTTTTTCCATCCCTTTACTTTTAGTCCATGTGTGTCTTTTGATCTGAAATGAGTCTCTTGTAGGCAGCATGTGTAAGGGTCTTGTTTTCTTATCCATTTGGCCACCTTATCTTTCGATTGGAGCATTTAATTCTTTTTCCTTTGAAATACTTGTTGATAGATAAGTAGTTATTGCCATTTTATTATTCATATTTTTGATACATATTTTTTTCTTCTTCTTAAAGCAGTCCCTCCAACATTTCCTGTAGTGCTGGCTTGGCAGTGATAAACTCCTTTAGCTTTTTCTTGTTTGGGAAGCTCTCTATCTGTCCTTTGATTCTAAATGACAGCTTTGCTGTATAGAGTAATCTTGGTTGTAGTCCCTTGTTTTTCATCACTTTAAATATTTCCTGCCAATCCCTTCTGGCCTGCAAAGTTTCTGTTGAGAATAAATTGACAGTCTAATGGAGAAGCTTCCTTGTAGGTAACTAATTGCTCTTCTCTGGTTGCTTTTAAGATTCTCTCTTTGTCATTAACCTTTGGCATTTTAATTATGATGTGTCCTGGTGTGGGCCTCTTTGGGTTCATCTTGTTTGGGACTATCTGTGCTTCATGGGATTGTATGTCTTTTTCCTTCACCAGGTTAGGGAAATTTTTCATCATTATTCCTTCACATAGGTTTTCAATTCCTTGATCTCTCTCTCTCTACTCCTTCTGCTACCCCTATGATGCAAATGTTGATATGCTTGATGTTGTCCCAGAGGCCCCTTAAACTATCCTCATTTTGAGGGATACTTTTTTATTGTTCTGTCCTGATTGTGTGTTTTCTGCTACCTGATCTTCTAAATTGCTGATTCGATCCTCCACTTCATCTAATCAACTGTTAATTCCTCCCAAGGTATCCTTCATTTCAATTCTTGTATTCTTCATTTCTGACTGGTTCTTTTTTGTTTTCTGTTTCCACTTTTATGTTTACTATATTTTCATTTTCTATATCTCACTGAGTTTATCTACTTTTCCCCTAAGTTCATTGAACATCCTTATATCAAGTGTCTTGAACTCTGTATCTGATAGATTGCTTTTCTTCATTTTATTTAGTTACTTTTCTGGAGCTTTGTTCTATTCTTTTATTTGGGACATGTTTCTTTGTCTCCCATTTTGGCTGCCCACTTGTGTTTATTTCTGTGTATTAGGTAGGGCTGCTATGTCTCCCTGTTTTAGTAGAGTGGCCTTACATAGTAGGTATGCTGTGAGTCCCAGTGACACAGTTTTCCTTTGTCATCTGAGGGGGTGCTCCAGATATGTCCCTTTTATGGGTGTGTATGCCCTTCTGTTGTAGTTGAGCCTTGGTTGCTATTTGCTTGTCAATGGGATTGATCCTCGGGTTGGTTAATTGTGAGGACTGGCCTGTGACTGCAGTGGAGGAGCTGTTGTGTAGGAGCTGACGCTACCGGCAGGATTCACTTTAGCAGGGCCCTGGTACCTACACTGTCTTCCCCTTAGGTGTGTGGTCCTCAGATGTGAACTGGGGTGGTGCTCTGGTTCAGACCAAAGCCAACCACTGGGCATGTAGGCCAGGGCCTCCTGGGAGGAGCCCTGCCTCAGGTCAAATTCAGCTGCAGCCCGTGCCCTGCTTGGGACCACATGGCATGAGCCACCAAGCAATCTGCAGATGGCCACCATCCACTTGGGCTTAGAAGTGCCTTAACAGACAAACCACAAACCAAGGCCAGCTGCCGCTAGTGGCAGGCTTGGGGCTGCTCAGCAGGTACGGGGTACGCCGAGGCCAAATGCTGCCTGTTTAGGTTTTATGAACTTTTGGGAGATTTTAGGAAAGTCTGCAGAATGAGCCAAGACAGACAGTTTGTATGAAAAATCCCCTGGAAGTGGCTTGGATAGGCCCACACATTGGGAAGGGCAGGGTCTCAGGATATCACCTGGGCAGGGTGACTAGTGTTAGTTACATTGATGGAGACTCAGATATGGTAGCCACCCGCTTCTCCTCACTGGGAAGAGGGAAGGCTCAAGAAAGAAACAGTAGCTCCTGTTAGTCCTTCTATCTGGAAGAAAACTGCCCCTCCAGTCCTCACCCTGAAACCAAACAATTCAGTTTCTCCCTATATGTTCCTGGTCCCTTTCAAGCTGATTCCTCAGCATTGGACCTCAGAGAAAGTGAGTCTATCACTGAGTAAGTCCATGCACGGATCCCTTAAGAGGAAAGTCGGCGACTCTCTCAGCCCTCCATTTCACTCAGCCACAGTCTTCACTGGTTTTCACAGCCAGGAGTTGTGGGGACTTCTCTTCCTGGCACTGTAACCCTGGGCTGGAGAGCTCAGTGTGGGGCTGGGACCCCTCACTTTTCCGGTACCACCTCCACAGCCAAGATATTTCCTGGCACTGGAACTGTGGACTGAGGAGCTCAGTGTGGGGCTGGGACCCTTAGCTTTTCTGGCAGCACCTCCGCAGCCAAGATATTTCTCCTGATTCTCAACCACCACACAATTGCGTGGTACCAGCCCATTCCTACCAGTCTTGTGGTGGCCTCTTCTGTGTGTCCTCAACTGTAGGACTTCTGTTCAGCTAGACTTCAGGTGACTCCCAGTTATGGCTATTCTGTAGTTTACCTGTAATTTTGATGTGATTGTGAGGAGAGGCAAGCACAGCGTTCACCTACTCCACCGTCTTGACCGGAAACTCCAGTTGGCTCAGTTTTAGAGTGATGTTGCAGTAAACCAATGATTCTCAAACTTTTTAGTCTTAGGCATCCTTTACAATAAAATCTTATCAAGGACCCTAAGAATATTTTGCTTATGTGGATTATATCTACCACTCCCTGTTGTATTAAAAAATAAGACATTTTTAAAATAATTATATATTAATTTATTTAAAGTAGCAATGTTAAGCCCCTTGTGTGTTACTGTAAATAACATATTTTAATTTAAAAAGCTGTATTTTCCAAAATAACATGAAAATTAGTGAGAGTAATGACATTGTTTTACCTCTTGCAAATCTCTCTTAATGTATGGTTTCTCATGACTACTTCTCAATTCACTGTTGCAGCATGTTGCTTTGATTAAAATATACAAAGAAAATTCATGCTTATATATAGCTGAAAAAGAAAGAAATATTTTAATAGCCTTTTCAGACGGAGGTGGATATTCTTCTTTGGTATCACACCAAAACTCAACAAATGGTAGCTACTTAAAGGTGAATTAGCAAGGTGGCATCTGAAACTATATCAATGAACTCTTGGTAGTCTATAAAATTAAAATCTATTGGTCTATTTTGCAGTTTATGAGATCTCTAATTCATGAATGATTTTGTAACATCATGCAATGATCATTTGGAAAATAGCGGCTCACTGGATTATGCAGATCTTCCAAATATTGACACATTTCATTATTTAATACAAAAAGTAAAATACTTAAGATCATCATCAATCTCATTAGAAAAGTCTTTAAGTATTGGGAAACTGTCAAGCTCATAGTTTAGATACAAGTTTTCCAAAATGTTCATTTTTACTCAAAAGCTTGGATTTATCATTGACAACATACAACGTAAATTATTTTCTGGAAATGACAGGCTCATTTTTAGCATTTGAAGGTCATGTCTGCCAAATACTCAAGTGTGAATAAGAATAGTTTGTCTGTCAGTCATTCTTCCAAGTAAAAACAGTGTTCTCTGAAAAACATGAGCTACTGCAGCTCACAACTCAATGGCAGAAGTGTTTTTCCTCACAACAGCATGACACTTTGGTATGCAGTAGAAGCACTTTACATATATACTTCCCATTTTGTCCCACAGAATATTAAACTGAGGTATCCACAAGGATAAAGATTTAATAAAATAATCATTTTTCTACTTTATCGAGGACATTACTAAGTGAAAGTGGCATTTAAATTTTATTTTTATAATATAAGTGCACAGTGGTGAAGAACACACTAACTTAGACTAGTGTAGCTTGATGCCACTGCCTTTGATTCTTGCTAAATTTGCCAGTAGTTTGACCCATCGTTGCTTTTGCACACATCAATAGAAATTTCATCATGTTGGAAAAGTCAAACAGTATCTTCGTATTATTACAAAAATAATTTTGACCTCACAGAACCCATGAAAGGCACGTGAGGACCCTCAGCAAGCTGTGGACCAAACTTGGAGAATCTCTGCTGTAAACAAGTGTGAAAAACAAATATAGCAACCAAACAAATTTCAAAATGACGAAAATCCTTCATTTGTGTTTCTCAAGCACCATGAAATAAACATATAATTCACAACAATGCTTCTGAAAGTCATTTTCCCCTTCCATCCAAAGCTCTCATTTTGCAGCTACTCTTGTGCTTTTCTCTTCAACCCCCCTAAAAGCTCCTCTCCTAGTCACTGAACAACATCCTTAAATTCTTCTCTATCTACCTCTTACCTACTTAGTCTCATCTTAAAGTCTTAAAAGAACTAGTTCAGAAATGTGAGAAAAAAAGAAGAAATAGACCATGGGAATACTATAATCCCTCATTTTAATGAAAAGACAATAGGAAAAATTTGAATGTTCATATTAATTTTTGTTGCCACATTTTAAATATTTTTGAGAAACTGATGGTTACAACTATGCCAAATATTGACTTTATATTCAGCATGATCACCACCTATCCAAACTCTTCCCTATATTATAGGGTCTGGAAGCCTGGAAAATACATTGCTTAAAATCCCTCACGGCCTCATTTAGATTCTGCCAGTGAAAGGCATCTTACACAAAATTTGGAAGGCAGAATTGAGGATAGTCATTATTCTTCCTCAGTAGTGGCTGGTAGATGCCTGGGTTGATAGCACACATGACGTTTATGGATGCTTCTGGGTGAGCTTTTGTGAATTACCTACCTTGATACTTCAAGCAGCTGTAATCCCCAGTCACTTACTGTGATTCCTGGATTTCCTAATTTCCTTAAAACCAGCAGTGTGTTTCCATAAAATTTAATTGCCCCAGCCCTCCCAACAGTTTTATAAATTTATAATTCCTTTTGTATTTAATCATCCTTTCCTGCTATAAACTACAGAGGTAAGTGCTTTCCTGGCACAACCCTGACTGGTAACAGTGTTTGGTTCCAAAAGTGGTTCCAGGATGCAGAAACTCAAAGACAGGAATTTGGGATTAGTTATCTGACCTCTGTATATTAGAAAGCAGTTAAGACTTTATCGCCAATGAAAAATAGGATACCAAGAGTACATAAAAAGTAGTAACAAAATAATTATATAGTTTTCTAGAATGCATTGTTTGTTGTAGGAAAACTTTTAAGAAACTACTAACTATTACAATAAGATTTAAAAGGGAATCAGAACTGTAAGAACTATGGTATGAACTGCTTGCTTCTAAATAAAAGGTTAGGATTTTGAAATCTCAGCTCAAGGCACAGTCAGAGAACCAGAGAGCTTCTACGACTGCCCTAAAAATATCTCTTATAGCCATATGGATAATGTATAAATTTTTTATCCTGTAGGTTGCATAATTATAACCCAAATGGAATTTACAGATTTTCCAGGTCTCTTATGTAAAAGTTAGAGCATTGAGAAAGAGCAAAAATTGGAATGAGGACATTGGAGAGGATTCCAATTACTCTGAGAATCATGAACTTTTAAATCTCATTGGGCTGCCTCTTCTTCTGTGTTTCAGATTAGCCTCCCCTAGCTTAAAGATCCTGAAACAACTACTTTTCACAGGGATACATAGTCCACTTCTATCACTTATTGCCCCCAGACATACATGAGAGTCAGAGCCCAACAGACCTTGGAGGAATATCAGAAACCTGGAAACATTAGTGTGAACGGAATCTAAAGGTTTTAGACAAGAGAGAAAGAAACATAATTTAGGGTATAGGCAAATTTGTTAATGTGGATGAAATTACCATACAATCTAGACTCAATGTGTAGTTTGAGTGGCTGGGAACAGCCCCATAAGGAGTCTGCTTGATTGGTTGACTAAAATGAATACAACAGTGGCCTTCGTTACATGAACTTGATATAATCATAAGAATCCAAATGATTAGTAAAATAAAGTTGTTGGCATAGTTAAACCATATGTGACTCGTTCATCTGCCTCTTACCATGGCCCCAAGAGAGCCCACAGGATACTCATACCATGAATATGCTGAGAAATATATTAGCGAAGGAAGCACCAGCATCCCTAAAAATCTCCATTGTGCCTGTCCCTTTTCAGATCAGAAGGGCTACCAAGAGTTGCAGAAGCCAACTGACAGAACTAGTCATAAGAGAGACAAGGTGGCCAAGATTATTATACTGAATGAGTCCTAATCTGAATGGTTTTATCCACAGAGATCTTTGGCAATGTCTTTTTGATCATAGTGTCCCTGACACTGAAAAGGATTGTCAGCCTAATAAAATCTTAGTTCATTTGTAAAATTTTAAAAATTATATACATGGACAGATATCTGATTTAAATAGCCACAGTGGAGAGTCATGGACTCTCTCCAGTTGTCAGGTCTGAGCTGGTTAACAGGGTCTCTTAAAAAAAGAAAGACTGGGACCACTTGAGGAAGGACTTAATGAAATTGCAAAAATGTACTATAAAATTTTCTTCTAGCTTTCCCCAAAAGGAATTGTATCCATTTGTTGGGGTGATTATATACTCTGGGAAAAGAAAAATACCCAGACATTTCAAAAATTTTGGACATTGGATCTGAAAAGACCTCTCAAATATTAAGATCCATCAGAGTGGGGACTTAAGGATGTCAGATAATAAATGGAGTTTCTATTAATTCCGTCTCTCAGAGGTCCCAGTAGGTTTGTAAACCTAGCCTAGTTATTTTCCCAGTTTCCAAAAACATATTTGGCAAGTGGTAGAACCCTGAACCTTGAAGTAAGGGCCACTATGATAGGAAGGGCCAAGAAGAAACCACTTGCCTTTTCTACTAAAGTAGTAAATTAATAATAATTCTACAACCCTGGGGGCCTTTCAGAGATTATTTTCATCACCAAAAACTTGAAATATACAGGGACAATGATTCTACCACAGTCACATGAATCTCCTCTTTTTGTCTTATGCAGAAGAAAGATGAATTTTGGAGAAAAACAGTGGATTATCATAAACTCATTCGGGTTGTGACACAAATTACAATTACTGTCTCAAAAGTGCTATCTTTTCTAGAGGAAATTAATGCATCCTCTGGCATCAGGTGTGCCACTATTGATCTGTCAAATGCTTTCTTCTCTATACCAATTTATAAAGACTAGTTGTTACAAATGGAAATGCTGTAGTAAGCCTCTGACAATTGCAGATAAGAAAATTACAATGCAAGCCTTGGGGTTTTAGAGTGAAGCCATGCTACATTCCACAGATAATTCTTATCCTTTTTGAGAAATAACTCTTGGAATAAAACAGAACCCAAGTAGAGACCGAATGGCTGATCATGGTCCATCAAGCAACCATACAGCCTGAGCTGCTCATTATAAACAGGATGTTGTCGAATTCACTGAGCCACAGACTTGAGTATGGGCAGCAGTACTCCATAACTGAGTGAAAGTAGTTTTACAAGATCATGCTCAAGCAAACCTTGAAGACAAATAAGCTACATAAGAGCATTTGGGTCAGTTCTCATGTCATTTACTCCTGCTGTTTTGTCACTTTTCCCTTGACCCACACCCACATTCCTTGGATCAGTTAGCTGATAAAGATATAATTTGGGCCTGATTTTGAAATTATTCTGCGTTGTATTCTAGCACCATCCAAAAATGTAGTGGTGCTGCTTTTTAGCCTTTTTAAGGGTGGTCCTGAAAAATGTGATGAAAATTGTCTATGATTGCTATAAGAAGGAGCCTCCAAAAGGATGAGAAAGAGAAACTCATATTAGTATCCCTGAAACCAATATAAAACATTATATTTTATGTATCAGGGTTTATAACTTCAGTATTGTAACTCATTCACCCCCCTCTCCAGGGCACCTCATTCTGTCTACCATTTATTTCGTTAATATTCACTAAATGCTTTCGTATCTTTGGAACTTGGTTCAAGATGATGCTTCTCTATGTGTGACTAGTAGCCCATTAAATATTTTGGTTATTTTTGCTTCTTTAAAGGAATATGTTGCCCTCTATTTTTCTTAAAATATGGTCCTTTAGGCCTTTCACTTTCTACTTTTGATATAGACATAGATACAAATTTATTTCTCTAGTATCTTTTCAAACTCATTGATAAATGGCCACTAAGACTTAGTCTCAATGTCAGAAAGAAAAGGATTGGTGAAGACTGTGACACCCTGCCAAAATGAGGAGGCTACTACTCTGTCAAATGAGTGTGCATGAATGTGGCACTAACCATGCCATAGCTTATCATTTTTCTATAGAAACTAGAAAGTCAGATTTTTATGTGAAATCTCACAAATTCAAATTTATTCTCAAATTCGCTAAAGCACTGTGCCAATTAAAAACAAAAGGAATCTATAGGCAGCAGTGGGCCTACAAGCACCAATGTGCTGCTTCTGCCTCATGGTACCACGAGTTCTCTGAGGGCATGGAATGGGTCTTATTTACTTGTGTATACAGAGAGCCCAGGACAATGGCTAGCCCACAACACCATCTCATGAACTTTGTTACCTTTAGTTAAATTTTAACAATCTAATAAAATTTTGTATTGTCTAATTCTATAAGTAGACATCCTTAAAGAGAGAATCTTTTTCTTATTTCTTTCATATACACCCAGAGCCTAGCGTTATCATTTGAACACAGTAGATGTGTTTTAAGTTGTAGGGAAACACATCAAGTGTTCATTAGCAGCTTAGTTTGAGTTTGCTTATTATCAACTAAGGCTTAAGGATAGAGAACATAAACAATTTTGATAAGGAAAACTAGGTCAAGAGAGATATTAAATGCAATAAGATGCAATAAAGTATCTCTCAGTGACCTCTGGGGAAAAAATGGGGACATATGAGAACCCTGAGCGTTTGGGGGATTTGGTGACACAATAAACCCTACTTATTTGGCATCTGTGGCCTACAGTGAGGTACAAGGCTCTGCTTTTGCAATATCAAGCAGCTCTGTGGTCATTGCTGGATGTGACTTCTTAGGAATGCTGCTGATTTATGGTGGACACTTTAAACATCACTTTAAATGTCCACCTGAGCAGAACCATAATACATGAAAAAAGTTTTGAACAAAAGGCTAAAGAAATGGACTTGCTTTTTGAACTTTGTAAATTGAAAAAATTGCCCACAGTTATAAATGTTTTCAAAGATTAATAACTTTAAAATAGTTAATTTTTAAAAAATATTAGCAAGCAATGCATCTACAAGGGAAAATAAATAATTAGTAACTGCATATCTATTCATGTATACTACTGCTATATAACGTAACTTTAAAAAATGAGGACAAGAACTATTTTATATGAACTAAAAAAAGATGGATGATTTGCTGAGTAAATATTGAGTCGCATCCAATTTATTAAAAGAAGATCAATTTTGAATATTTTCTGTTAAATTTTCATGCCATACATCAAGTTATGTACTTGCCTTGTCTAATATATAATGAAAACATTTTTTGGCAAACATTTGCCATATGTTAAATAATGCATTTTAAATTCAAAATAATGACAATATTTTATTATGCATATACAAAAATCATATGAATGTGAACAGCATTTAGAATATGGAAAATTTAGCAAGCAAAACTACTTCCAAAATACCATTAAATTGAACTTCAGAGCTTATTTCTTTGAGATGAACAGCCCTCTTCACTTCCCAACACATAGCCCTAATTTTATACTGGATAAAGAAGACAATATTCAATTGTATACAGAACCAGGTAAGTTCCTAGTATATGAACTTAGATTGAAATATTTAACATCCTACATTAGTGATGCTATCTTATAAATCAGACCACATATTTTATAAAAATTTATTTATTTAATAATATTTAGTGAGTGCCCACTACGTGTTAGACATTGTAGACATTGCGAATATAGCAGTGAACAGACAAAAAAGTCAGCTCACATGAAGCTTCTAAACCATTGCAATGTTAATATCCACATTTTGCACTTCTTGCATGTCAGGTAATCTGATATAATTAATAATAATAGTATTTTACAATTATATAGTGTTTCACTTTTCAGACTTCACTCAAATATGTTCTTAGTTATTTTTACACTTTCTTGGCCTTGAAGTAAGCTTGGCAGATATTACTATCTCAATGTTACAGGTTAGCAAACTAGATGATAGATTTCCACAGCCATTTCATAGGACAGTCTCATATCTCTCCAACCTACACAGTTGTAGGAGCACAAGAGTGAGACAGAGTCATAGGGTGAACAGAGTAAAGGAAGTTTAAAATTGTTGCCATGAAGAGATCAGGCTAATTGGAGAAACATTAAGAATGCCAGGAGCAGCTAAAACTGATGATTGTAGCAGGCCAGCCACATGCACATTTGAATTCCAAAGAATGGTAGCAGAAATTGGAGAGAGGGAGACAGTGAGCTAGTTGCCAAAATCACCAGTTAATGAGTGAGGAAAAGCCATAGACAGAGGATGTATCTAGTTTTCAGGAGCTCCACAGAGACAGGAGTTCGCCCTCCTAAGAGAGAAGAGGCAAAAGTAATAGGCCATAGACTGTTTCCCCATCCTGAGCTACATAAGATGTGGGAGAGGAAAGAAGACTCCACTTAAGAAGGTTACAGGACAAGTGGTTTTATAAAGTGACACCCAAAATCTGTGGAGGTGAAAAGATTGAGGGAAGGTTGCCTGAAGAAGCCGAAGATGTGGGGATGATTTGGGGTCATGGAAAAGAATTGTAAGGGATGAAGAAAAGGGTTTGGTGGGTAAGAATAGGAGATTGGAGCAGGGAAAAGAAGAACAAAGCATTATTAGAACGAATGTTAGGGGGCGAAGCATGACCAGAAAAATGTGTCCTTGAGCAGTGACCAAGGAAAATAGGTATTTGAACTGGGACGTATTAGGTAGCTTTAATATAGTGATATATAATAAGAAATTATACATATATATTGGTTTCGGTCCCAGTTCTGGCACAGGGCTCCTAAAACCCTTGTAATTTCCTAGGAGAGCCATAAAGGTGCCCTTTGTTGTGTTAATGAGGTGACTTTTATTTTATTTATTTTATTATGTTAACTTTTAAAATATTATTTTTTAATTATAGTTGACCTACAATATGATATTAGTTTCAGTTGTAGAACATAGTGCTTAGACATTTATGTAACTTACAAGGTGATTACCCAGGTAAATCTAGTACCCATCCAACACATACATAGTTATTACAATATTATTCACTATATTCTTTATGCTGTACTTTACATCTCTATGACTATTTTTTAACTACCAATTTGTACTTCTTAATCCCTTCCCCTCTTTCACTCCTCCACCTCCCTTCCATTTGGTAACCCTCAAAATGTTCTCTGTATCTATGAGTTTGTTTATTTTGTTCTTTAGATTCCACATGTAAGTGAAATCATATGGCATTTGTCTTTATCTGATTTACTCCACTCAGCACAGTACCCTCTAGGATCATCCATGTTGTTGTAAATGGCAAGATTTTATTCATTCATTCATTCATTCATTCATTTATTATTTTTATGGCTGAGTAATATCCCATTGTATATATGTACCACCTCTTCTTTATCATTCATTCATTGGTGGACACCCAGGAAGACTCTATATCTTGGTTACGTTGAAATGAACACGTGGATTCACATATCCCTTCAAAGTAGTGTTTTGAGTTTCTTCATATAAATACCCAGAAGCAGGATTACAGGGGTCCTTCTTTGCCTCTTGTTATAGTCTTTTTTTAAAAAGTCTATGTTGTCTGGTATAAATATTGCTACCCCAGATTTTTTTATTTCCATTTTTGTGAAATTTCGTTTTCCATCTCTTTACTTTCAGTCCGTGTCTGTCTTTTGATCTGAAATGAGTCTCTTGTAGGCAGCATGTGTAAGAGTCTTATTTTCTTATCCATTCGGCCACACTATGTCTTTTGATTGGAGTGTTTAATTCATTTTTACTTGAAACAGTTATTGATAGATAAGTAGTTATTGCCATTTTATTATTCATATTTTTGATACATATTTTTTTTCTTCTTAAAGAAGTCCCTCCAACATTTCCTATAATGCTGGCTTGGCAGTGTTGAACTCTTTTAGCTTATTCTTGTCTGGGAAGCTCTTTATCTGTCTTTCGATTCTCAATGGTAGAATAATCCTGGTTGTAGTCCCTTGCTTTTCATCACTTCGAATATTCCCTTCTGGCCTGCAAAGTTTCTGTTGAGAATAAATTGACAGTCTAATGAGAGCTTTCTTGTAGGTAACTAATTGCTTTTCTCTGGCTGCTTTTAAGATTCTCTCTTTGTCTTTAACCTCTGGCATTTTAATTATGATGTGTCTTGGTGTGGGCCTCTTTGGGTTCATCTTGCTTGGGACTGTCTGTGCTTCGTGGGGTTGTATGTCTTTTTCTTTCACCAGGTTAGGGAAGTTTTTCATCATTATTCCTTCAAATAGGTTTTCACTTCCTTGCTCTCTCTTTCTACTCCTTCTGCTACTCCTATGATGCAAATGTTGGTATGCTTGATGCTGTCCCAAAGGCCCCTTAAGCCAGCATTCCTCAACTGTTTTGGCACCAGGGACTGGTTCCCCTTTGAGAATCTAACACCTGATGATCTGAGATGGAGCTGAGGCAGTGATGCTAGCACTGAGGAGTAGCTGCAAATACAGATGAAGATTTACTCACTTGCCTGCCACTTACCTCCTGCTGTACGGCCTGGTTCTTAACAGGCCACAGACCAGTACCAGTCTGCGGCCCAGGAATTGGGGACCCCTGCCTTTAACTATCCTAATTTTTTTGGATTTTTTTTTCTTGTTGCTGTCCTGATTGGGTGTTTTCTGCTATCTTATTTTCTAAATCACTGATTTGACCCTTTGCTTCATCTAATCTAATTCCTCCTAAAGTATTCTTCATTTCAGTTATTGTATTCTTCATTTCTGACTGGCTCTTTCTTACGGTTTCTATCTCCGCTTTTATGTTTTCTATCTCTGTTAAAGTTCTCACTGTGTTCATCTACTCTTCCCCTAAGTTCACTGAGCATCCTTATAACAAGTGTTTTGAACTGTGCATCTGGTAGATTGCTTGTCTCCATTTTGTTTAGTTCTTTTTCTGGAGCTTTCTTCCATTTTTTTATTTGAGACATGTTTCTTTGTCTTCCCATTTTGGCTGCCTACTTGTGTTTGTTTCTATATATTAGTAGGGCTGCTATGTCTTTCAGTTTTAATAGAGTGGCTTTATGTAGTAGGTGTCCTGTGGGTCTCAGTGGCTCAGGCTTCCCTGGTCACCCGAGCCAGGTGTTTAGAGTGTCCCTTGTGTTGGTTGTGTGTGCCCGCCTATTGTAGTTGAGCCTTGGTTGTTGTTTGCACATTGATGAGAGAGATAGACCCTCGGGCTGAATGATTGTGTGGATTGGCTGGTGAGGACCCAACCCTATGAAGCAGGATTCACTTTGGCAGAGTTCTTGTGCCTGCCCAGTCTGCCCTTCATGTGTATCCTCCTTAGATGTAGCCCTAGGTGGTGCTCTGGCTCTGGTGGAAGCAGGCCATGGAGTGTGCCAGCCCAAAGGCCTCCTGGGAGGGCCCTGCTGCAGGCCAAGTTCACCCTAGCCTATGTACTTCCAGGGCCACCTGGTAAGAGTCACCAAGCAATCCACAGATGGTTGACATTGTGCTGGGTTTAAAGGTGCCTCAAGAGGCCAAGCCAGGAACCAAGGCTGGCTACTGCTAGTGTTGGGCTTAGGGATTCTCAGCAAGAAGTAACGAGAATGCCAAGGAAAGTTGCTGCTTCTTTGGGTTTTGTGAGTTTTTGAGAGATTTTAGGAAACTCCATAGCATGAGCCAAGACAGGCTATTTGTGTGGAAAAACCACTGGAGGCAGCTTGAGTTGTCTACGAATTGAAAAGGGCAGGGTCTTGGAATTATCTGGATGGAGTGCTCTGTGTTAACCAATTTGATGGAGACTCAGATATGGTGGCCACCTGTGCCTGCACACCAAGAGGAAGGAGGACTCAACAAAGGTACCATGGATACTGCCACCAGTTCTATCTGGAAGGAACTGCCCCTCCAGCCCTCGCCCTGAAACCAGACACTCAGTTCCTCTCCATGTGTCCCTAGTATCTTCCAAGCTGCTGTCCCAGTGCTGGAGGTCAGAGTGAGTGAGTCCATCAGTGGTAAGTCCACGTGCGAGCCTTTATGAGGAACATCTGCAATTCCTGCAGCCTTCTGTCTCACTCAGCCACAGTGTCCACTGGTTTTCTGAAACCCTAGGCTGGGGAGCCTGGTGTGGAGCTGGAACTACTCACTCCTCTGGGTAGGGCTCTGCAGCCAACATAACCCTCTCAACTGCCATACATGGGTGTGGAAGCAGCCCATTTAATGTCTCTGCCCCTCCTACCAGTCTCAAGGTGGCCTCTTATGTTCCCAGTTGTAGGACTTCTGTTCAGCTAAACCTCAAGCGACTCCCAGCAATGTTTGTTCTATAACTTCATCGTAATTTTGTTGTGGTCATGAAAGGAGGTGTGCACAGCATCTACTTGCTATGCCATCTTGACCGGTGTCCCTCAACGAGGTGACTTTTAGAAAACACATAGAACTGGGGGCTAGTTGCCAGGAGAACCAACCATATGATTAGAGGATTGGACCTTTCACTCCCCACCTTGACCTCTAGGGATGAGAGAGATGCTGGAGGTTGAATCAGTTGCCAATGGCTAATGATTTACTCAATCATGCCTATGTAGTGAAGCCTCTGTAAAAACCCAAAAAGAACGGGTTTGGAGAGATTCCAGGTTGATGAACACATGGAGGTGCTTGGTAGAGTGGCATTTGCAGAGAGGGTATGGAAGCTCTGTGCTCCTCCCCACACAACTTGCCCAATGCATTTCCTACATCTGGATATTCATCTGTATCCATATCATATCCTTTAATAAACTGATAAACCTGGCTAACACAGATTGCTCCATCCAGGTAATTCCTTGAGTTCTATGAGCTGTTCTAGCAAATTATCAAACATACGGAGGGGGTCCAGGGAACTTCTGATTATAGTCAGTCAGTCAGAAGTATGGTTAAAAACCTGGACTTGTGACTGGCACCTGAACGCCAAGGAGGGGGTTGTGGGAACCTCCAATCTGTAGCTGATTAGTTAGAAGCACAGATAACAGCGTCAGCTTGTGACTGGTGTCTAAAGTTGGGGTGGTGGGGGAGTCTTATAGGACTGAGCCCTTAAGGTATGGAATCTGATGCTATCTCTGTGTGGATAGTGTCAGAATTGAGTTGAATTCTCAGACACCCTCCTGGTGTCCAAGAATTGCTTGGTGTTGTATGGGAAGACTCCTCACCGTCAGCACACACCTTGGGTGCAGGAACCCAAAAAAATAGTGGCTCTCGGGGCTGTAGAGAAGTTGGAGCCAGTTAGGACAGTCGTTCTCAGTGTCCCCTGTGATCATTTTTGCATATTTGCTGTATCCAATCTCATAGAAATACTCAGAAAAGTGTGAGATTGTTTTACACTGGTTACTAGATGCCAGAGTCTCCAAAACAATCAGGTAAGAGATGATTCATCCAAACCCTTCTCAATTATTAGATGAGAAACTGAGGCCCTAAGAATTCCCCAGCATTGTGTCTAATTTGTCACAGAGCTGAGTTTATAACTCAGATCTTCTGACCCTTGCACTCTCTCTACTATAAATGTCCAGCCTCCTAGAAGAGCAATGACAAGCCACTGTCACATAGTAATAGCTAATATTCACAGCTAATGCTTATTGAGAACTTACCAATAGCAATTCCTGTACATCACATCTCATTCTCCTAAGAAATCCATATGTTTTAGGCACTGTCATTATCCCAGTTCTGCGAGTATGGAAACCAAGGATTTAGAGAAGTTAAGTAACCAAAGTCACAGCTACAAAGTGGCAGCTCTCGGATTTGAACTTGTATCCTCCCATTCCACAAGCCTTTCTCTTAGCCAGTATAATATGCTTTATCATTCACTGTTACATGTGTTATGGCCTGCTCATACCCTATTGTTTTCTTTAACAGAATCAGATAGAAAAACAGTGAGTTTTTACCCCCTGCTAAATATATAGTTCCATATGCCAGTACCTGTTCTGGAAAGATACCTTGTCTAGCGTGGATGTGCAAACATCTGTCTTGAGACTCTCTCCCTTATCATTCTTGGCTTTTGGTTTCTGGAGCTACCCACCTCTGAGGAATGAAGCAAGAAATGAGAAGGATAAAAATATAAGTGTGAAATACTGCGTTTTAAAATTTCGTTTTGTTTTCTGAAATTATCAGTATTATCTAAGAATGACACCTGCCTCCTCTTTCACTCTAAGAAAGTAGAAGATTGACTTTAGAGCTGCTTGCATCTATGGAATTTTTAACCAGTCATCCCAGTTTTCTATAGTTTAGGGAGAGCTATACCAATGTCAGCTTTGGGATAAAACTTGAAGATGGTAGAGCAGATAGGCAGTCACACATCCAATATGCCTGCTGTTTTCTCAAGTTTTTCAGAGATGGAGGACACTGACCAGCAGGAGAGAAGGCCTCTTGGTTGAAGACTTGTCCTGCTCCTTGGCACAGGGAGGCATTTATGCAGCCAACATCTCCTCCTGTGTTCCAGGCATGCGCTAGGTTCCCTTCGGAAAATCACAACTATCTGGGAGACCAAGTGGGTGAATGGAAACTTGCAATACCATGTGGTAATTTCTACATGGGAACACATGCAGAGTGCTAAGGAAACCCAAAAGAGGAGCTTGGACATCCCTAGAAGGCCTCTTCCAAGAGATGTCATGGAACCATAATGACACTAAAGCAACCATTTTCCTTCAGAGAAGCAGAGAAGCAATACCACTGGGAGATTTATTAGTTTTTGTTCTTTGTAATAGGCAGGGTCACATTTTGATTATGGATAGGTGTTGGTATGCAGCCCTGAGAACCTACAGAACATACTAGAGGAAAATTGGTGAGGCAAGGTTCTAAATCCATTCCTCCGCCTTGTCACAACTAATAAGGTTACCCTCCTTTGTTCCTCTGCCACTCTGAAGTGATGCAGGATTGCCTCTGAATTGTTTTAATGATGTGCCATTTTGTTCCTGTGAGTACTCCATACTTTAGGTGCCAATTCACCTTTTCCTCTCATAAAGAAAAGTCAGTAAAAAGAACAAGGGAATGGCTGAACAATTGAAAATCCAGCATATTGAAAAGGTCATGGTACTATGGCATACTATTTTAATTTCTAAATGTTTTAGGCATTGTAAGTCCTTTTTGACACTCCATTCTACTGACAAATACTAAAAAGGGGGTGGGTAAGGGCACAAATTATTTCATCTGCTTTTAAAACATGATGATAAGAGTAGGAAATGATACCAAATTAATCCATGCTTTTTGTAGCATTTCATTTGAAGGCCTCTTTTAGATTTGCCTTCCTGTGAGAAAGCTAACAGTTATGACCAATTTATCATGGTGATGCAGTAGAAAATAGGCATTCCTCAAAATAAACTAACATTTTAACTTTCTCTTCTTATATAGTTTACTAGTGCTCATTCGCCATGTAGTTAGTGACTGATTTACTTTCAGGAAACTTTCAACTAGAACAATAGTAATTAACATTTACTCAGAGTTATCACTTTACAAAATGCTCGTGGCAGACACTGTTGATTATCTTGTCCAATCTCCTCTCCCTGGCTCTTTTCCACTGTAGAGGCTGAAAAGCCAAATATTCATTTAGCCTCTCTTGCAGATAGATATAGCCATGTCATCCAGTTCTGGAGACTGTAAGATATAAGTGAAAGTCTGCTGAAAGAGTTCTGAGAAGAAAGAAACAGACAAAGCTCACACATACCTCCTCGCTTTCTGCCTGAAACTTGGGAATATCTAGAGATCCAGCAGCCATGTTGTGATCATGAAGCAATTAGCCAACTTGCTAAGAAAGCTGGAAAGGAAGGCTAAAGAATCCTAAGACATTGATGATGTCACGGAGCTGCTATACCCACTTACCTACTTAGAGATGTCTTGTTATGAGAAAAAAAAAAATCTATTCGTTTAAAGTATTGGAATTTCAATTTACTATTCCTTCAGCTGAAAGTATTTCTAACTGATGAAGTGCTTTTATAAATAATATATGACTTGAGCTTCATGACAAGCCTGTAGTAGATTTTCATTAGTCCTATTTTACTGATGCAGAAAGGGAAATTAAAATTGTGTCAGTTAAGAGCACACACCTAGAAAGTAAGTGGGCCAGGACTTAAGCCCTGGAAATATCAAATTCTCTGCAGTTTTCCCATCATTCTCCTGTCCCTATCTGAGATAAGAATCTGAACTTACATGGGATAGGAAAACGGTCTATTAAAGAGTTATTTGATCCACCTATTAAACAACTTCAAGTTCTTCTCTTCTTCAGTTACTAAAGTATTTAGTCAGTACATTATGGTTCTGCTTCCTCTGTTTGACTATCATATTTGCATCTTTTTTCTGCAAAGTTAAAGAACTTGGAGTTAAATTAGAGCTAGGGATATGAAAAATGTCTCTGAATACAGAAAACAGCAGTGAACCTTTCCATAACCAGAAAGATGGACAGTATTATGAGTATACCTTTTAGAACTGAAGATAGTCTTGTTTTTCTTTTTAATTTAAAAGTGAACAGTTTCAGAATGAGCAGTTGATCTTCCTACAGTGCACACTGGTGGTGGCCCATCCACAATCCTTTTCCCTTTTCTTTGCTGTTTGAGTGTTAATCCTTCTCCCAAGAGACTAAAGAGAGGGATCCTTTCCTCAGTTATAGGGATTTGGTCAGTCAATCATACAGCTCCATTCCCCTTGCCAGTGTGGGGCTAGCTAAGGCAGACATGTGGCCTAGTAATTAAATTTGAGAAAAGATCTAGGAAAGATGATTTTCTTTTCCTCTGTACATTTATCAGACTGGTTGTAAACTCCTATCTTATGACAAAACAAAGCCAATTCACTGTGGATGGCAGAGTGACAAAATAAAAGGAACCTGGATCCTTAATGATAGTGAACCACTGAATTTAACTCTGGAGCATCCCTACCTTTGAACTTATTGTTGTGCCAGAAAATAATTTTTTTATTTTAAGTAAAATTGAGTCAACTGAAGGCACAGTAACTGACTGCCTAGTTTCTGGATCTCAGTGGAAATTTGGCTCAATTTGGAAGCACTGCAGAAGAGTCATCATCTGGGACCACCTGGTCCCAGACAACATGGGGAGACTGCTTCTAGGCCAAGCCTGAAAATTTTCCTGCATACTGGTTCTTCCAGGTGGTCTGAACATTTATCACTGCTCCACACAATAGTCATGGTGTGACTGTAGGCTGGAGACATTCAGCAAAGACAAATTGAAAAGCCAAATCTAAATAATGTGAACTGAGACTTCTTAAAATAGAATTGTTAATGCTGTTAAATGAATTGAATGTTATAGAACATGTTTCATGGGATACACTGATGTCTAAACATTTACCATGTTCAGAATGAATGATACTTTGGAAACTTAAGGGTCTAGGTTCTGTTTGTAGGCTGCCAGAATTCACATCCCATATCTGTCATTAAACAGATATATGACATTAAGCAAGTCACAGTACTTTTCTGTGCCTCAGTTTCTCCATCAGCAAAATAGGCATAATAATAGCATCTGTCTCACAGGATTTTCGTGAAGGTCTATCATTTTTTCATCATTTAGTAGGCTTTAAGTAATTGTTAGCTATTTTTGTTATTTGCTAACCAGTTTACAAGTACCTTCTCTTTCTTCCCTATCCTTTTTGAGTGACAGGAAATCCTTTTTGCTTGAGTTGAGGGGTTTTCTATGACTCTGGAAAATTTTCACTACAATAGCTTTATATTTATCTACTTCATAACAGGTAAAAATAATATCTTGAAAACTAATTGTGTTAAGTTCTATTTTTTTAATAATTAATACTGTTACTACTAATAACATTACTATACTAAAGAAGCTTTGAATTATAGAACTCTTACTCTTTATAGCCTGGTAAATAAATCTGGATTATCTTAATTTTGAAGGTTGTATAAGTGTACTGATTTCAGTAAATGACTCCATTAAATTCTCTCTTTAGTTCATATTTCTCATTATTCTTA
>NW_011888887.1:3544031-3544586 GCF_000151845.1 Pteropus vampyrus | reverse complement strand
CTGCCTGTACAATAAGCAGATAGACCCTGATTCTGGTTGAAGCAATATTCATGCAAAATAATTGCATTTACCAAAAAGAACTAATGTTATTCAGGGGCTGGACACCCAGTCTGTGGATTGAGAGTTGATGATAAAACCTGTCAACAATATTACTTTGAATTCACAGAAAATCTTTTATTTGAAAGGACTTTGTAATTAGGAAATGAGTAATAGCTCAGATTTTTAGCAAAATTCGCATTGGAATTGAGAAGATAAATTATAGTTATGAATTTCCATATCATATTTTATGTGTAATGTATTTACAATAATTCTCACTTTCTATTCTGTACCTTTTTAACTATATGATAAGGTTTAAAACACTACAGTCATTGCTTTAGTTGATAGTTTGGCAACAGAGTTTTGCACAGTTTAAGTTTCTATAAGTTAATAAAAGTAATAACTAATGTTTGTATAGCACTTTATAATTTTCTTTCCCAGGCAGATAAGAATTATTGTTTCATTTTTCAGATGAGAAAACTAAGGTGGAAGAGTTAGGTGATAAACTCAGATTCCTGC
>NW_011888887.1:3541850-3543981 GCF_000151845.1 Pteropus vampyrus | reverse complement strand
AGTAGCTATCATTCTCTATTCACTGTAATTTAAAAATTTTTCCTCAAAGTGCAGCCAAGACTTTCACAAGTGCTTTCTTAATGGGACGTCCTTCCTCAACAGTCTAACATTTATTCTTCTTTACATATCATTTAATTTTACTATTTTGAGAGAATTATCTCTAAATATCTTATAAGCAAAAGATACTGAAAGGAAAATTGGGATACCCGAGTTTTCTCTTTTAGCATTTGAACTGCAAAATTCTACAGCAGAATAAATACTCTTATTTGTTATAGGCACCTTATCTGTAGAAAACAGTATAGTACTCATGCTTTCAGATAAGGCCAAATTATGATTTAAAGATTAACCTCAAACTTTCTTGCTTAGAATTTTTTCTCAATGTAGCTTTACTTTATATTTTTATAAGTTCTCAACTATGTATAAACTTATAACTATTGACATTTTTTTCTTTTATAAAAATCATTTATTCATTCAGAATTTTACTGCTTAGTCTAGCAGGGATACAAAGATGAGAACATATACTATTTTTTATAATTTCTGTAATTAATCAAAATATTAATAGTGGTGATATAATCACCTCTTAACTGTTAGAGTACAGGAGGATAGCACAGACAAATACTACTTAAATAAAATATAAATATTTTATTAAATCACTAGCTTCTACAAGAAACATCTCTTTCTAAATATTAAAGAGAAAAAAAGCTGTGTTCTATTGTATTTAATTGTTCCTAAAGAAATATCAGGTACTGATAAGAATGATTCCAAAAGAAATTCAAATTAGGAATTTGCTGGTTGCAAAAGGTAGAAACTCCACTCATGATAAAATGGTTAGACTGAAAAGGTAGAATAACATTAAAATCATGCAACGGACACATAACTAGTTCAAGATAGGGAAAACAGTCATGAAAGTTGCAAATAACTTTTTTTAATTGAAGAGAGGGTAAAAAAAATGGCCACATGTTTTCCTAAGACAGAGGGTAAAAGGCCTAGAGGGCCTGAGAGACTCAGTACATAACAAATAATATGAGATTATCTCTGAATGATTTAGAACATTAGTTAAAGTCATCATGCTGGCAGCAAGAAAAACCGGCCAGAGGCACAGCTTTAACCCCAGAGTTCAGATGGAGGGCAGCCCAGAGCATCTGATCCTGGAGGAAGTTAGAGAGTAGATGATGATGATGATGATGATGATGAAACATACCTATCTTATAGGGCAACCATTATGTAGCAGGCACTGTGTTCAGTCCCTATCATTTCATTTATTCCTATGAATGATCCTCGGAGGCCATTATTACTAATATTTTATCATTGAGAAAACTGAGGAGCAGAGAGGTGATGAGATTTGCATAAGGTCACAGTGATATTGTGATTGATAAGAAATAAATATGTACGTATATGCATATTTGGTCATTCAGATGACCAGAATACATTTCTCGGATATATTTGGTCTTCATCACAATTCCTGGCTCTCAGCTCCCAAACACCTTGGAATTTCCTAAGTGATAAGAGCAATAGTGATGTCTCTTGTTATGTTAGTAGGTGAATTTTGGACCCCACCTAATGATGAAGGCTGGTTGCCAATAGGAGTCAACCTTGTGGTTAGTGAATTAGAACTTTCAGTCCTACCCCCTGATTTTCAGAGAGGAGAGTGGGGGCTTGAGGTTAAATCAATCACCAATGGCCAATGACTTAGTCAATCATGATTATGTAATGAAGTCTCCATAAAAACCCAAAAGGACAGTTTGTCAGCCATTTTTTGAAGAGCCGACACATTGGGAAACCAGAATGCTGTCACATACCACCATGCCAGGCCCCAGAATCCACAAGAACAAAAGCCCCTTTGTTTGGGACCTCACCCTATGTATCTCTTCATTTAGCTGTTGATTTTTATCCTTTAATATCTTTTTTAATAAATTGATAATCTAGAGAGTAAATGGGTTTTTTTGAGCTCTGTGAGCCATTCTAGCAAATTAATCAAACCCAAGGAGGGTGTTTGTGGGAACCTTTGATTTATAGCCAGTTGGTCAGAAGCACAGGTAACATTGGCATTTTAAGTTGGAGGGGATTGTTGGAACCTTCTCCATTTTGTAGCCAGCTAGTCAGAGGTGCAGTTAACAATCTGGGCTTGCTA
>NW_011888887.1:3529109-3537370 GCF_000151845.1 Pteropus vampyrus | reverse complement strand
TGTTATCATTAAGAATTGTTAATGATCAAGTTGCAGGCAAACAACTCTATTTTAAACATTGCTTTCATTAAAAAAAAAAAAAAATTTGATTTGGGAAAAAGAACCAGATATAGATTTTTAAAACAAAGCTAAACGATATAGATAGTAGAAACATACCTTTAAGTGTAAAACATTATTTGGCTTTGTATAAAATATAGGAAAAAAGAGGGTTGTTTTTTTTTTTAATCAGTCCAAGACATAGACATTCACGTTAATGACAATAGGAAAAAATGTTTTTTTTTCATAAGCAAGTAGTAAAATTTTATCTTAATGGATAAGCAGCAATCAAAACGATCCAAAATAATTTCTATAAAAGAGAAACTGGAAATTTATACTAATATTTTATTAAAAATAACACTGTACTTAAATAATGAAGTATAATAAATGTAGTATTCCTTTTTTCCTTTTATTAATGAATTAGAATTTATACATAGAATAAAAATGACATGTCCTATGCTCATTGATTGCTTTTGTGTCAGTCACTTTTATTTTCATTTAACCGAACTTTTGTTACAAACGGTGTCCTGTATAAATGAAATTTTACTTTTTTATCAAAGGAAGGCGATTTCATTTTCTACCTCAGAAAGAATGCAATGCAAAAATGGAGCCAGCATAATTACATACCTACTTTTATAACTTCAATATCATAATATTTTGATTTTGCTTTATATTACACACTTTCCCAGCTGGTGGGCAGCTTCTGTTTCAGCTCTGTGAATTATATTAGTAACAGGGAAGGAGATACTGTACACATTGTGAAATTAATGAGACCAACATTCTGGTGTCATTTAAGGATATGATAATACGTCTGCTTGATTGTCTTCAACTTGCTTTGTTATAACTCCTTGTACTACATATGAAATGACACTTATAATTATTTATAGCATGCTGGGGCTTAGACAGCACCAGCAGGACATAAGTACAAGGTGGGTAGCCAGGAAAGGAGAAACACTTAGGAAGGACCAATGAGGAAGGTAAATACCAAGACATGAGTCAAGCCCAATGATATGAACAGGGGTCGGCACAGTCAGGACAGGTCACAGGAAAAGATGACAAGAAAGCTGGAAGGCAGCAACAGATAACACCTGAACAGCTAGGTCCTTTTGCTCAGAGTCAAATAAGGTTTAAAAGAAGGGGCAGTTTCCTACTTCCGCCTTAGGGTTCCTCTGATCTCATGGGAGCTAATTCTTCAATATAGTACTTCTAAACTTAATGTGCATATGAATTCCCTGGAGATCAAATTCTTATTCAAGAGATCCCAAATGAGGCTTAAGAGTCTCCATTTTTAAAAAGCTTCTAGATAACACCCATGCTGTTGATACAGGGACCATATATTTTACAGCAAAGTCAGGCTGGCCCACAGATAGGCAAAGCATACAAGTGGAAAGCTGGCTAGAGTGAGGAGCATAGGACTGGGGAGCAAGTGTTCCTGACAAAGGAAGAATCTATAAATTATGTATTGAATAAATAATATGTATTTCAGATGAAAAAGTTAATTTTGTTGATGGCTGCTTGTTATGGATTGAATTGTTCCCCACCCACCCATCAAAAAAAAAAAAAAAAAAAGATATCTTTGAAGTTCTAACCCCAGTACCTCAGAATGTCATCTTATTTGGAACTAGGTGGTGATCAAGTTAAAATGAGATCATTAGGATGAGACCTAATTCAAAATGACTGGTATCCTTATGTAAAGTGAAATTTTGGACACAAAGACAAACACTCTTTGTGCAATAATGTGAAGACACATGGGGAGAAGATGGCCATTTGACTGAAATGATGCATCTATAACACCAAGAATTACTGGAAAACACCAGAAGCTAGAAGAGGCAAAGAAGTCTTCTCCCCTAGAACCCCCAGAGAGCATGGCCCTGTTGATACCTTAATTTCGGACTTCTAGCCTCCAAAACTGTGAGACAATATATTTCTGTTTTAAGCCACTCAGTTTTTGGTACTCTGTTACGGCTAAATAAGAATATTGACTTGCCACATTTTTGAACAAATATTCAACAAGGGGAGAAAACTAGACCTAGAAATAATTGTTCATTGCCCTAGGTATATAACTACTTAATAGAAGAAGGCCTAGAAAACAGGTCTCCTAGTTGTCAGTCAGTGCCTTTCCACTTCAGTACCCTGCTTCCCAAGAGCACACACAAATGAACTAATCAATAAAGCAAGATTTCTCAAGCCTGTGTTCTGCAGAACATTTTTCAGGGTTTTGTTAACAGGTGATACAAAGGATTCATGGTTAAATTTTCAAAAATTTTAAATTCAGGTATACAATAACTTAATTAAAGATCTAGGTAAAACCTACCAAAAAAACAAACATTAGAAAAACTTGTAAAACATGTTAACTGTGACAAACTAGCAGTTCCCTAATTTTTACAACATAGAGTACTTTTTCCACCATATTCCTCTTGGTATCCTATAAAATACCATTTTAAGAAGTACTGGATGAGAGGATAAAATTCATTGCCGCTGAAAAAATTCATGGCAACAAAACAGCTACTTTCAAACTTAATTGCATTTTACTCTAAGTTCTTCAGGAGACAACCTGAGTTGTTTTTTGTTGTTTTCTCAAGGCAGAAAAGATGATGCCCTCTGGGATGAATTTAAAGCATAAATTTAAAGGTCTATCAATAAAGTGAAATGAGAGATCAGCCAGAATGACATGGGAAAAAATGGAATTGAGCAAAACTTATGGGGTTTGAGAAGAAATAAGAAGAGGGAAATCAAATATTTAAGGCTTATCAGTGTGGTTACAGTCTTCAGAAAAATCCTAGTGAGCAATAAAAAAAAAAAAAGATTTTTACTGTGCTTTGGGTCAGTGGTGAAGAAAAACCACTGCACAAGTATGCTGTGGTTGACACATTTTCAGTATCATATTCCACATCGGGTGCACCTCCCTTGGCTACCATGGACATTTGAGCAGGTACAATGGCACCGCCCAGAGACACCTTTCACATAGTGGATGTTATAGATCTGTGCAATAATCAGAACAATTTTGGCAATAAAATGTTAACAAAATCTGTAGTACATTACAACAACAAAGATAGAAGTAAAGTATCCTAAGGAAGGGGGCCCTTTTTCTAGGCCACAAATGAGTTACATGCATTAACAGCAGCCCTGGGACACTTTCTCCCTAGCTATAAAGTTCAGAATGCCATTTCAACCAAGGAAATTGTTTGATGCCACTATCTGACATTAGGATAACAAGAGAACATTATAAGAAAAATAAAGTTTCTCCATTCAGCATACTTTCACTTTGTGTAGAGGCCTGGACCATGTGCCTCCACCCTTTACCCTGAGGAGCCAAGACTCTAATTAGACATGAAGGATATGTCTCACATTATGGGACATTAATGAATTCTTCAAATATATTTATTCTAGGTCTATTAATAAGAGTTGTTGTGCTAGGAAATAGAAGCAGCTTGAGTTCTAAATGCCATTTTCACATACTAGGACACTACATTTTGAAATTTTAAAGGTAAGAATTTTAAAGACATGAATCATATTACTTATTCCAATGAGAAACACTAAAATTCAGTCAGTGTATTCCAGACATGATTTTAGCTATTGGAGACAGTAGGAACGACATAGGTATAGCTCCGTCTTGTAGAGCTTACAGTCTAGTGGGGAAGACAGATTACACAAATTGTCACACAAATAAAAATATATCAACAATTGTAAAAACTTTAAGAAGTAAAATTATAAAGTGTTCTAAGAGCTTTTGATAGAGGAGCCCAAACAAGACCAAGGAGTCAGGGAAGCCCTTCCTGAAGAAGGCACCTTTAGGCTGAGATGTGAAGACTGAGTAGAAGTTAAGTAGGAAAGAGATGCAGAATGAGAGTTATAGGTAGTGGAGACCTGTAGATGCCCTCAGGCAAGAAAGAGCTCAGGGTGTTGAAGAAACAAAATGCCAGAGTGGACACAGCTTTGTAAGTATGAAAAAGGAGGTAACAGGGCAGGTGGATGAGATTATGCAGGTCCTTCTACGTTAGGCTAAAGATATTTCATGAGAACAAAAGGAAGCCTTTAAAGCTTTTTAAGCGGGAAGAAGATGCCAGATTTTTAAAAGCCTGCTTTGGCTAATGTGGGTGGATAGATTGAAAGAAGCAAGAATAGAGCAGGGAGACCAGTTAGCTATTGTTTTGGTTCAAGTGTAGGTGGTAGATTAGTTTTGAATGATGTCAGTAAAGATGGAGAGAAATGGACAGGTTAGAGATCTATATTGAATGTAGAATCTGTAGGAAATATAATTTTAGATATACACTGAGTTATTTGCGCTAATAAAGGCACATGAATGAAAATGGGATAATCCATAAATATGTGTGTATTTATGCAGGTTATAATGAAGATATTTCATGTTTCTATGGTACATGGCAGTTTACTAAGCATTATCTCAAAGATAAAAAATGTTAACTGAGCACCTAATATGAACCAGACATTATCGTAGGCACTGAAGATAGAGATGCACATGGCATAGACAAAGCCCACGCCCTCATGACATGAGATAATTGATGGAGAAATAAAGGTATCATATCAGGTGGCAATAAGGATTTTAAGGTAAAGTGAAGCAGGGTAAGGAGTTAGGGGAGGGAGGACAGGTCTTTTCTGGCTACTCTGTGTAGCAGGAAAGGCCTCCCTGAGGAGGTAACATTTGGATGGAAACCTGACTGAAGTGAGGAAATGTGGCATGAGAAGAGACATGAGGAGAGAATGGTAGGAGATGAGTTTGGATGTAGATGAGGTCTTACAGATCCCTGTTGTCAGAGAATTTATTCCCTAGCTTCCACTCTATGAACTTGCTGTGGACTGGCTGGGATCTTCCAGCAAAGATCACTGATCTCTCAGAGTGGCCTACCCTATACAACTAACTCCATCTTCTTCCAGGACTGGGGATGGAGCAGCTCTGCTCCTGCCAGCCCTGATTCCTATGCTATCTCTTCCTCTTCAATTCTACCCTATGCATATCTTTATAATTAATCTTTTATAAATTAACCTCTCCTCAGATTATTCCAATATGTGTATACTGTCTGTTTCCTATTGGAAGTCCAGCCGATACAGTGTTCAGTGTATGTCTAGATAGGAAAGGAGATGAAACGATGGTCTAGATATGCATTTGTATTTTAATTTTTTATAGATAATTTACAAAATATATTTATAGACATTAATTCAAAGTATACTAGAAATATATAAAAGGCAACCCATTTTTACTTGAGTGCTCAAATTTTTGTTTTCTATTAACTTTAAAGCAAACGTATTTAAGATAACTCTAGCTTCACAATAAAAACTTCAAGTTTTGCTTTGATTGCTGATTTGGAACATTGAATACCAAGTCCTTTTCATCTCTACTTTAAAATTTTAGGCTTTTCCTTGAGTCTTAATTTCATATAAGAACAATTTATCTGATAGAAAAAAAGCAATTCACTGACTAAAAATTGTTCAATCTAACATAATAAAAGATGCTTACATAAAAATAATAAAATCGATCGAAATGTTTTAAAATTGTAATACTATTTACTATTATTTGGTGATGCTACAAGGAAACAGAGACTCTATACTATTCTGATGCTAGAATACTTTGACAAAACATTTCTACAGGATGACTTCGTAATCAAAAGCCTTCAGTTTAGTTTAGTTAAACTAAACCAGCAATTTTACTTCCAAGAATTTAATATTAGGAAATAATCTAAGATTTATACACAGATATTCACTACAAGATTATTTCTAATACCGACCCCACCCAACAAAAAAAGAGAACATAAATGTCTAATAATATTGAGAACCATTAAATAACTTTGCTACATATATATTATAGAATCCTATTCATCTCTTAAAAGAAAAAGAATAATCAAGAATAGCCTCGACCCTGGCTCTGCATTGAGGTCAGCTGTACAAATTTTTAAACATACCCCTGTCCGGGTCTTTTTAAGGAAAGTCAGTTAGTAGGTCAGGAGTAAGATCCAGAGGTCTGAATTTTAAAATTACACAAGTGATTCTATGGAGAACTGAAAACCATTAAATATAGGACAATACATAGCAACACGGAAGCATGTTCCAGGTAATGGTAAGGGTGGAAAGCTTGTTATAACAGAGTAAAGCTGCCTTAAATACAGACCCAGAAAATAAATTATAAGACTATTCTTATAATTTAAACTGATTTAAACTGATAGGTTTTTACCTCTGTGTAGCAGGATCATTGGTAATTTTTCTGTTCTTTTTTATTCTTCTATGCACTTTCTAAATTTTCTTAGAATAATAAAATGTATTCTTTTTAATTTTTAGAAAATAATATTAAGAAAGTATCTCCTCCTAGTTTATATTGTCTTTTACGCTTGCTCACGACCTTCTTTCGCTAGCCTCATTCCTATCCTTGTATCCAGTTCTTATGCATTTTTAACTTTATAGAAAACTCCTAATAATTTTAGGAACAGTTAAAAAGCTTAATTCCAAAATCTGACAATACAATTTTTTGTTTTGTTTTGCAACAAAGCAAAGATAAATACTTTTTATCTCCACGGGACAAGTAAATTTTTATCTGTTGGACCCTCTTCAGTAGTAGCACAAATGTGATTAGACAAGGGATACCCTTTTTTTTTAAGAACATAGTGTTCCCAACGAAATAGCTGCCACTTCCTCAAATACACATTTAAGAGACAGCATAAAACACAAAGGAAAGTAATCATTATAAATGTTAAAAAGTATTTTCCTATAATGCGCTATTAACTTACAACCTGACTTTCCTCTGAGATAAATAAAAATTACTATATGGTTGTATGTTTGCATAAGTTATTTCTATCTAGATGATGCTATTTATCATTTTGGATTTTTAAAAATTCCATTTTATAATGGAAATAACCTCACTGTTCTGCTATTCCTTTAACTGGGAAGTAAGTATCTCTACCTAGGTCTCCCCTTTAGTTTTACTGAAACAAAAATTTCGTTAAATATTTCTTTCTTTTTTAAGTTTTTTTAATGCCAGTTTATTTTTTTTATACTATATATACATAATTTTTTTAAACATTTTATTTTTTTATTTCCCCCTCCCTTCTGGTAACCACTAGTCCATTGTCCATGTCCATGAGTCTCTGTTTGTCCTGTTCTAAATATTTCTCTTTTTTTCAATAATGACATGCATTATTATATTAGTTTCAGGTGTACAACACAGTGATTGGACATTTATATAACTTACAAAGCGATCACCCCAGTAAGTCTAGTACCATCTGACACCATACACAGTTATTACAGTACTACCTACTATATTCCCTATGTTATACTCTACATCCCCTTGACTCTTTTGTGAATATCAATTTGAACCTCTTAATCCCCTCTCCCTTCACCCAGCCCATCACTCCCGCTCCCTGCCCATTTTGGCAACTATCAAAATGCTCTCTGCATCTATAAGCTTGTTTCTGTTTTGTTTGTTCGTTTGTTCTGTTCTCTAGATTACACATGTAAATGAAATCATATGACATTTGTCTTTCTCTGTCTGACTTTACTCAGCACAATATCTTCCAGGTCCATCCATGTTGTTACAGATGGCAAAATTTCATTCTTTTTTATAACTGAGTAATGCTCCATTGTATATATGTACCACCTCTTAATTATCCATTCATCCATTGATGGACATCTGAGTTGCCTCCATATCTTGACTATTGTAAATAATGCTGCAGTGAACATGTGTATTCACATATCCCTTCTAAGTAGTGTTTTGGGTTTCTTCAGATAAATTCCCAGAAGTGGGATTACAGGGTCCTTCTTTGTCTCTTGTTATAGCCTTTGTTTTAAATTCTATTTTGTCATGTATCAGTATGGCTATCTCAGCTTTTTTGTTTGTTTCTGTTTTGGTGAAATATCTTTTTTAATCTCTTTACTTTCAGTCTGTGTGTATCTTTCTATCTAAAGTGAGTCTTTTGTAGGAAGCATATATAAGGGTATTATTTTCTCATCCACTTAGCCACCCTATGTCTTTTGAGTAGAGCACTTAATCCACTTACATTTAAAGTAATTGTCCATAGCTCTGTAGTTATTGGCATTTTATTATTCACATTTTTAAATCTTTTTCTTCTTCTTAAAGGAGTTTCTTTAACATTTCTTGTAATACTGGTTTGGTGGTGATGAATTCTTTTAGCTTTTTCTTGTCCAGGAAGCTCTTTATCTGTCCTTCAAATCTAAATGATAGCTTTGCTAGGTAGAGTAATCTCAAGTATAAGTCCCTTGCT
>NW_011888887.1:3527124-3529059 GCF_000151845.1 Pteropus vampyrus | reverse complement strand
TAAGTCCCTTGCTTTTCTCATCACTTTGAATATTTGATGCCAATCCTTTCTGGCCTGTAAAGTTTCTGTTGAGAAATCATCTGACAGTCTTATGGGAGCTCCTTTGTAGGTAACTACTGGTTTTCTCTTGCTGCCTTTAAGATTCTCTCTTTGTCTTTGGTATTTTAATTATAATGTGTCAGTGTATGCTTCTTTAACAAGTCATAAAAAACTCCTAATAATTTTAGGGTTCATCTTGTTTAGAACTCTCTACACTTCCTAGGTTTGTATGTCTATTTCCTTTGCTGAGTTAGGAAGTTTTCCATCATTATTATTATTATTCTTTTTTAAGAGTTAAAAAAATTCTTTAATGTTTAAAAAAATTCTTTAATGTTACCACATATTTGACCCCTTTTATCCCATCTACTTTCCTCCTCCCACTCCCCCCCTACCCTCTAGTAACCACTAGTCTATCGTCCATGTCCATGAATCTCTGTTTGTTTGTCCTGTTCGTTTGTTGCTTTTAGGTTTATATCCCACATATAAGTGACATCATGTGGTTTTCAACTGTTGTTTTTCAAATAGGTTTTTGTTTTTAATTTATTGGGATGACATTGATTAATAAAATTATATAGGTTTCAAGTGTACAATTCAATAATACACCATCAGTATATTGCATTATGTGTTCACCACTGAGAGTCAAATCTTCTGTCACCATATATTTGATCCTCTTTACCTTTATCTGTCTCCCCTCTTCCCCACTTTTCCTCTGGTAACCACTAAACTGTGTATCTATGAGTTTTTGTTTATCTTGTTCGATGTTGCTTTCAGTTTTATATCCCACATAAGAGTGAAATCATATGGTTCTCAACGTTTTCTGTCTGACTTATTTCACTTAGCCTGATAATCTCAAGGTGCATCCAATGTTATCACAGTATTTCATCTTTTCTTATGGCTGAGTAGTATTCCATTGTATATATGTACCGCATCCAATGTTATCACAGTATTTCATCTTTTCTTATGGCTGAGTAGTATTCCATTGTATATATGTACCGCATCTTCTTTATCCAGTCCCCTAACGAAGGATATTTTGGTTATTCCATGTCTTGGCCATGAATAATGCTAAATGAACATCAGGGTGCATATATCTTTACAAATAAATGTTTTCAATTTGGGGGGTAGGTACCCAGAAGAGGGATTACTGGGTCATATGATAACTCTGTTCTTAATGTTTTAGAAACCTCCATATTGTTTTCCATAGTGATTGTGCCAATTTACATTCCCACCAGCAACCTCTCCAACACTTATTATTACTTGTCTTATTAATAATAGATATTCTTGCAGGTGTGAGGTGTTATCTCATTGTGGCTTTGATTTGCATTTCCCTAATAGCTAGTGAATTTGAGCATCTTTTCATATGTCTGTTGGCCATTTGTATGTCTTCTTGGGAGAAGTGTCTGTTCAAGTCCTCTGCTCATTTTTAAATTGGATTGTTTTTTGTTGTTGTTGAGTTGTATGAGTTCTTTATATATTTTGCATATTAGCTCCTTATTGGAGGCATTGTGCAGAAGTTTTTAGTCTGATATAGTCCCATTTATTTATTTTTTGCTTCAACTTCCTTTGCCTTTGAGGTCAAATTCATAAAATCCTCTCTAAAACCGAGGTCCACGAGTTTAGTACCTATGTTTTCTTCTTTGCAATTTATTGTTTCAGGTCTTATATTTAGGTCTTTGATCCATTTTGAGTTAATTTTGGTGTAAAGTGACAGATAGCAGTCTAGTTTCATTCTTTTGCATGTGGCTCTCCCAGTACCATTGATTGAAGAGGCTTTCTTTTCTCCATTTAGCTCTTTTGTAGAAAATTACTTGCCCATATATATGTGGGTTTATTTCTGAGTTCTCAATTCTGTTCCATTGGGCTATGTGTCTGTTTTTCTGCTAATACCATACTGTTTTG
>NW_011888887.1:3516427-3526144 GCF_000151845.1 Pteropus vampyrus | reverse complement strand
GGGCTATTCAGCAAAAGGTATAGGACATACCTAAGCCAAATGCTGCTTGTCTGGGTTTTGTGAACCTTGGAAAGATTTTAGGAAGTCTGAAGCATGAGCCAAGACTGGCCATTTGTATGGAAAAGCCACTCAAAGTGGCTTGGGTGGACCTGCAAGTTGGGTGAGGCAGAGTCTCATGGAATCACCAGATCAGGGCAAACGGTGTTAGCCAGGTTGATGGAGACTCAGATATGGCAGCCTCCTGCATCTGCATGCTTTGAGGTGGGAGGGTTCAACAAAGAAACAATGGAGTCTGCTAACACTTCTATCTAGGAAAAGGCTGCCTTTTAAGCCCTCGCCCTGAAGCCAGACAATTCATTCCCCCCCTGTATGTTCCTGGTGACTTTAAAGCTGCTGTCCCAGCAACAGAGCTCATAATTAAGTATTCATAAGTGAGTAGGTTCTTGTGCAGGCCCTCTTAGGGGAACGCCTGGCACTCCAACACCCCCCCCTCTCTCTCTCAGCTACAATCTTTGCTGGTTTTCACAGACAAAAGTTGTGGGGACTTCTCTTCCCAGCAATGGACCCCTGGGCTGGGGATCCTGGGACCCCTCACTCCTCTGGCGAGACCTCTGCAGCCAAGATATCCTTCCCAATTTTTAACTGCCATGTGTGGATGGGGACGGTCTGTCCCAGTTCCCTGTCCCTTTTACTAGTGTTGAGGTGGCTTCTTCTGTATATCCTTAGTTGTAAGACCTGTTCAGTTAGACTTCAGGTGACTCTCAATGATGGCTGTTCTTTAGGTTAGTTGTAATTTGGATATAGTCACAAGAGGAAGCAAGCACAGAGATTACCTACTCTGCCATCTTGACCAGAAATCTTTTAGATTTTCATTGACATAACCATATTGTCTGTGAATAATGACAGTAGTTTCTTTTCTAATCCTAACATATTTTACTTATTTTTCTTGACTTGTTGCTAAGGTTAAGATCTCCCAAACAATGCTGAATTAAATTATTGGTAGCAGATATCCTTGTCTTATTTCTAACCTCAGAAGAATGCTTTTACGCTTTCACTATTCAGTATGATGCTAACTATAGGCTTTTTTGGTAGACAGACTTTGTCAGATTAAGGAAGTTCCCCTTCTATTCCTATTTTTCTAAGAGTTTTTATTATAAATGGATATTGAATTTCATCAAATATTTTTGATTCATCTATTGAGATATTCTATGATTTTTCTTTTTTGTTCTATCAATGAGGTGAGTTATCCTGATCAATTCTTGTAGAACTAAACTAATCTTACATCCTTAGCCATAATGAATGTCTCTTTTTATAGATCACTAGATTTATTTCGCTAGCATTTTGTTTAAGATTATTTGCATCTATGTTCATGGAAATGATTGTAATTATTTTTGTAATATTCTTATAGGATTTTGTTCTCAAGATTATGCCGGCTTCAAAAGTATGCTATTGTTTTCTGTTCTCTGGAAGTGTTTGTGTAAGATTAATATTATTTTATCCTTTAATGTTTAAAAGAATTCATTAGTGGAGCCTTGTGGGCCTGGAGTTTCCTTGGGGGATGGCTTTTAAATAGAAATTTTATTAGTTAAATTAAGAATATTTATGTATTCTATTTCTTCTTACATCATTTTTGAAAATTTGTGTTTTTCTGTTTGCCCATTTTATTTGATTTTTAATTCATTGGCAAAATTTGTTAATACTATCCTCTTATGTGTTTCTAACAAATGAGTAATCTGTATTGATACCACCATTTCTACAGGTGGTATTAAAAATTTATCTATGTCTTTCATCACTCTTATCAGGGATTTATCTTATTAATTTTTTAAAGGACCAACTTTTACATTTGTTTATTCTCATTATTACATTTGTTGCTATTCCGTTTTTTGCATTTTTATATATTATTCTACCTTTTTGAGGTTCTATTTGGCATTTCTTTTCTTTATCTTTTGAGGTAAAATCATAGATCATGTCCTTTTTTCTTTGAAATATGTGTACTAGAAGCTATCAGTTCCCTTTAAACATAAGTTTTAGCTGCATTCCACAAGATTTGATGTGTTCTGTCTTATGGTACTTCCATACAAAATATTTTCTAATTTTTATCGTGATCCCTTTAACCAATGGATTACATATAAATATACTTTAAATTTCTAGTCATTTGGTGATTTTCTACTTTTTAGAGAGGTTTTTGGCTTAATTTCAGTGGGGTTGAAGAATATACTCACTATTATGTCCTTCAAAATTGGTAGAGACATGTTTTATGGTTCACTGTACCTCAGTTTATAAATAATTCAAAAGCAGTAGAATGTAATTTATATTCTGAAGTTTTGGGGTGGAATTTCCTAGATATATCAGTAAGTTCTATTTTGTAAATCATGTTGTTGTCTATATTCTTTCTAACTTCTGTATGCTTCTTCAGTCTGATACTAAAAGACATGTGATAAAAATGTCTGTTTTTGTGGGTTTGCCTATTTCTCCTTTTACTATGTTAATTTTTACTTTATAAATATCAAAGCTATGATAGAGTGCTTATACATTAAGAGTTGTATGTGAGACATTGAAATCTTCAACTATAATTATTGAATTGTCTTTTTTTATTTCTTTCAGAATATATGCTTCATACATTATGGGCCTCTATAGGTGTATATACATTTATAATCGTTAAATCTCCCAAAATAGTGATCTTTTATCATTATAAAATGTCTTCTTTGTCTCTAATAATAGTTCTTATCTTAAAATCTGTTTTTTCTGATGTTAATATAGTTAGTTTGGCTTTCTTATGGTTACTTTTGTATGGCTCTCTGGCGTGTACTATTTAATGATGTCATTTCACTGTTTTTTGATTTACATTATTTCTTATAAAGTCAGGTTGAGGCCTATGTTGCCTCTTTCATTGGGTCTTTTACCTCTGTCTGCTTTTTAAATTTCCTATTTGTCTTTGGCTTCCAATAGTCTTACAATGATGGGCCTATGTGTGCTTTGCTTTGCATTCATCCTGTTATCTCCTTTTTTTTTTTTTTTTTTTTTGTCTGTTTGTTTTGTTTTGCTTTTTGCATTTGCTGAATCTGTTGCTTCATATCTTTCACCAGTTTTGGAAAATTCATGGTCATGTTCTTTTCAGTTATTTCTTTTGTACATTCTCTCTCTGCCGAACTGTTTCCCAAAGTGATTATACCACTCAATGTTCACACTGGTAACGTTCCAGTTTCTCTGCCTCCTTACCAACATTTATACGTTGTCACAATATTTTTTGTTTCAGCTATTCTAATAGGTGTGTAATGATGTCTCATTATGTTTATAACTTGAATTTCCGTAATAGCTAATGTTGAACAATTTTATGTGCTTATTTTCTACCTTTATATCTTCTTTGGTAAAAAATCATTTCATATTATTTAGGATTGCTGTATCTTCTTAGTGGACTAATTTTGTCATTATATAATGTCCCTGTATGTCTCTGTCAATGTTTTTTGCTCTGAAGTCTACTTTATCTGATATTAACATAGCTATTCCTGCTTTCTTGATTAATGTTTGCATAATACATCTTTCATCCTTTTACTTTCAGCCTGCCTATATTACTCTATCTGAAGTGAGTTTCTTGTAGACAGCATATAATAAATCACGTTTATAATCCACTCTGATAATCTCTGTCTTTTAGTGGATGCATGTAGACCATTAATACATCATGTTATTATTGATACATTAGGGGTTAATTTTGCCATTTTATTTGTTGTTTTCCGTTTGTCCATTCCGTTTTTCTTTGTTTCTCTTTTTTTCTGTCAAATAACCCCTTTGGGTTATTTAAGCATTCTTTAGAACTCCATTTTTAATTATCAAAAGTATATTTGAGTATATCTCTAATTATAGCTTTTTGAGTGGTTGCTCTAGGTATTACATTATAAATACATAACTTATACAGTTTACTGGTGTCGTTTGTCAGGACCCGAGGTCCCTAACTGGTCTGTCTGATTCTCTTCACCTTTCAGAGTTTTCTTATGGTTGTTTTATGTGTAAAGTCCAGGGTTTACAATTGTTCTTAGTAAAAAGCATGTCTACTCCATGCTCCCAGAAGTGGAAGTCCAGTTTTGAGAGTTTTGACAATCATGTAACCACCATCATATTTAAATTTAGCTCAGCTCCATCATCCCCCCAAATTTCCCCCAGTCTCTATTTGGTCAGCTTTTTCCTTCATTTCAACTGATCTGTTTTCTATCCCCACAATTTTGCCTTTTCCAGAATGTCATGAAGTAGAATCACATAGCATGTAGCCTATTTGAGACTGGCAACTTTAACATAGTATAGTGCATTTGAGAGTCATCCATGTTGTGTGTATCAGTAGATTGTTCTTTCCTGTTGCTGAATGCTATTCACTTGTAGTTTGTTTATCCATTCCCCAGTTGAAAAATATCAGGGTTGTTTCTAGTTTTGGATGATTACAAATAAAGTAGCTATAAATGTTCATATACAGGTTTTTGTGTAAACATAAATTTTCATTTGTCTCGGCAAAGTAAATAGGAATAGGATTGCTAGGTCTTATTTTAAGTGTATGTTTAATTTTATAAGTAATCACAAATATTTAATTTTTCCAAGTGGGTGTACCATTTTCTGTTCCCACCAGCAATATATGAGAGTACCAGTAGCTTAACATCCTCGCAAATATTTGGTTTTGTCTTTTCTCCCCCCATTATGACTAGAATGTGTGGTATCTCGTTGTGGTTTTAATTTATATTTCCCTAATGACTAATGATGTTGAATATTTTTCATGTGCTTAGTTGTCATCTGTATATTTTCTTTGGTGAAGTATCTTTTCAAATCTTTTGCTCATTTCTTAATTGGATAGTTTGTTTCTTATTATTGAATTTGAGTTTGTTTACATATTCTGGATACAAGTTCTTTATCAGAAATGCGATTTACAAATATTTTCCCTAATTCCTGTAACTTATCTTTTCATTTTCTTAACAGTGCCTTCAAAGAGCAGGAGATATCAATTTTGAGAAAGTCCAATATGTCAATTTGTTCTTGATGGATTGTACTTTTTAAATAATATTTTTATTTTTCAATTACAGTCAACATACAAAACGATATTAATTTCAGGTGTACAACATGGAGATTAGACATTTATATAACTTATGAAGTAATCACCTCGATAAATATAGTACCCATCTGACACCATACATAGTTATTATAACATTATTGACTATATTCCCTATGCTTTACTTTACATCCTCATAACTACTTTGTAACTACTAATTTGTGTTTCTTAACCCATTCCCTTTTTTCACCCACATCCCTAACCCCAATCCCATCTGGCAATCATAAAAATGTTCTCTGTATCTATGAGTTTGTTTCTGTTTTGTTTGTTCATTAATTTGGTTCTTTAGATTCCACAAGTGAAATCATATGGTATTTGTCTCTGTCTGACTTACTCCACTCTGGATTGTGCTTTTGATGTCATAGCTAAGAAGCTGTGGTACGTATATACAATGGAATATTACTCAGCCATAAGAGGAGATGAAATACTGCCATTTGCAACAACCTGGATGGACCTTGAGATAATCATGCTAAGGAAAATAAGCCAGACAGAAAAAGTTGAAAATCACATGATATCACTTATATGTGGGATATAAATCTAAAAGCAACAAATGAGCAGGACAAACAAACTCATAGACTCATAGACATGGACTATAGACTACTGGTTACCAGAGGACTATAGAATAGCAGTTACTAGTGGAGTGAGGGAGGAGTGGGGAGGTAGACGGGGTAAAGGGGGTCAAATATAGGATTTAGGGGGAGGGTGAAGTGGGTAAAGGGGATCAAATATATGGTAGCTGAAGGAAACTGGACTTTGGGTGGTAAACACACAATAGAATATACAGATGTCAAATGATAATGTACACCTGAAAATCTATATATAATTGTATTAACCAATGTTACCCCAATAAACTTAATTTAAAAAAAAAAAGAAAGAAAGAAAAGAAATCTTTGCCTAACCTAAGCTCAACTTCTACATTTCTTTCACGATAATTTTCTAATTAAATTCCAGATATTGTTTTAAAAATATTCTGGAGATAACTTGAGGCTCTGGATGATGTCACCTTCCTCCTAGAGAGAATATACTTCAGCTTCTGTCAGGCAGTTAGGTCAGAGGCAGATCATTTTAATCTCACTGGAGGCTGAGATTCAAATCTTGATGTCACTTTTTGTGAGGATAGGCATAGTTCTTGTTTGTCCAAAAGTTTAAGGCTTCATGGAGGCCCATTAAAACCTTAGAGTTTTTATAGCCTTCCTCTTTACTGGGTCTTAAACCCAAATGTTTATCTCATCAGCCTCATGAGCCTATCAAAAGTGCTGCTTAGCTTCTCTTCACTTCAGTCACCACTTATAAATCAGCAAATGGCTCAGGGAAAATGTTCAGCCAAATGTCAGACTCTTTCTGTGCTTCCCTTCTCTTCAGTATCATAGCCCCTCAAGCACAGAGAGAAAGTTCTTGGAAGCTCTTGGATACCTTCAAACATTTTCTTTATCCAGCTTTCATAATTTTATTCAGTGGGAGGTTTGGTCTGAGAGAAGCTAGCCTGAAATAGCTAGAAGCAGAACTCCTCCCCATCAATTTTTCACATTGACTGTTCTGGAAGCATATTATTGACTCAGAGTCTCAGAGATTACCTTTCCTTTGGAGTAATTAGCATATATTGGTAGCTGAGACATTATAAACCTATAGGTTCACATAGATATGGGAAATGATTTCATTTCCCTGTGGAAGCTGAGATAAAGAAGAGTGATTCTCTCTCTTCAATATTTCTGGAAGAATGTGTTTTACCAGCTTAGAATGAGAGAAGCTGGTACTTAACCACCTGCACCAGCTTAATGTAATAACTTTCTCTGCCTAAGAAGCATCAAAAATTTAATTACTTTCTCCTTCAGTCATTTTATGTTTTTACCTCCCCACCTCCTTATGCCAGTAAAAGGGCTACGACTAGCAAACAAATCTGTCAAGTAATATCTAGCATTCCATCCAAGACTTAATAGTGTGTTCCCTAGGATGATCCAGGATGAAGGAATTTGTCTTCAAAGTGTCAGACAAGAGAGATAAAGTTTCCACAGTCCACATTAAATCTTTGATAGCAGCTCAAAAATAATTGAAATAAGAAATACCAGATATGAATGCACATGTGCCAGCTTTAAAATCAAAAGCAAAATCCTTCTAAGAATCCTGAATGGAGATGCTAGAGAGCTTGTCAGGGCTGTGCCGACAGTTGAATCAAGTCCAGTGCGATTATAAGTATAATGAGTGGAGGTAAGTTTTATACAAGATACAGAAATAGAAAAAAAGAAGGTAGAAAGAGGGGACTCTTAAAGGTAAAAGCAATGTGTAGGTTATAAGAAGAAATTAAAGGTTTAGCTTAATAGTGAGCATCTTGACTAAGAGAAATGGCTAAAACAAAGATTCACAAAATATGGATGCGCTGAGCTTTATAAACTGAATATCTTTAAAAGATGGGTAACAAATATGGCCAGGGACCATTTGCTTCACACACACAATACGAAAGCTTTGGGATTAATTGACCAGAGAAGAAGATTAGAATTCTAGCTCTGCTGTTATTTCATGGAATGATCTTGGGAAGGTCACTTATTTTCTCTAAGCTTCTGAAAAATGGCAGCTTTTTAATAAATCATCTTTTAGGTACTTAGTTTTATATGGATATAACCCAACTTTAAATATTGGTATAGGTAGTATTGGACCTATAATATATTTTCCTTGACATTTTTACACTCAACAAAATGTATTGTGGTAGAATTAGGCTGGTTTTTTTGTTTTGTTTTTTTTTTTTTAATCATAGAAACGGATCATACAACATATCTTTTTTTTCTCCATCATCAGTCATTTAATATGTACAAATCAAACTGTAAATACAAATATGCACTATTTGCTGAGAACCAGAATTCATAAACCTAATTGCCCTAATAGAAGTCATTACTTCAGACTCATACTGAGCTGTTTTGTGGATAATTTCATTCCTTGTGTAGTCATTTTTAGTCGAGTGGCATATTTACCTCGTTCAAGGAGAAAAGAGACTTTGTCACCAAATATCTATGGAGAAACTAAAATTCTCAGTAGCATTAAAAGACACAATGTTAATTCCATCCTTTATCTGGTGTCATTGTAACTCTTTTCATTGTTATATTTCTAATTTTGAGACAAAAATCTAAACATCGAAGTAACTCAAAAGTAACCTATAAAACTGATCCTAGAAACTTTCATGTTTCTTTCAGAGCTGCTATGGCAACTTATCTTATTTTTAAAGTCCTACGCCTCACTTCAAAGACAGCTAATACTAGCGTACCTGCCTGCAATTTTCTTCAAATTTCACAAACACTTTTTAGTGACATTTACAAGTGGCAGGGATCTTTGAAGACAAAATAGGCCTACCTTAACATCACACAGGTAAAGAAAGAATCAGAAACCTACCATGTAGTCACTTAACCAAGAGGACACAGCCTGCTTACCAGCAGAGTCCCATTCTCCTGGTTCCCTGTTAGCTGCTCTTGAGTCTAACAAGTTTATCTAACATTTATTCAAGTACAAATCATTTCACCAGGTGTTTAGAGGAAGTTACAAAACAAACAAAAAACACCTACAGTTCCTGTTCTCAAAATTAAAAGCTCCAGGACAACCGAGTTCATATGCATCTTGTTCACTGGTGAAGCACAGTACCTGGGTCAGTGTGCCTGGCACATGGTAAGCACTCCGTCAGTACATTAAGTAAAAGGAACTTAGGAGAGAAGGTAAACTAAACAGGAGAAGGACTCACCTATTGCAAAGATCAAGAAAGGCAGCTTGGCAGAAAGGACCTGAGCAGAGGGCCTTGAGGAATAGTTATTCCTGGGAGAATGCGTTCTTCAGGGGGAGATGGGGGAAACAATCACAGGTCTAAGCGTGTTTAACCTTTATCATTAAAGGTCACACAATTTGCCCAGGGGTAAGTAGCACCTTTATTTTAAAGAATTTTTTAAAATGTATATACAAAGAGCTAGTATTGGTTTTCTAGTGAGGGTAGGTATCTTGGATAATCCGTTCAAGGAAGATCAGTTAGTCTAACCTGATGAAGCCCACATGTACTGATGGAAGTGTTAGTGGCAGATATTGAGGCTATATTCTTGGAGCAGTATGTTTTTGAACAGACATGGCAAAGGCAGGAACCTACAGAATCTTTGCAGGTGGCTCCAGTAGAGCTTTCCAGGGCACAGTGAGGCAAAAAGAAAGAGCTAGTGCATGCATGCACTCTATGAGGTAGATACTGTCTTTGTATTATAGATTAGAAAACTGAGGTGTGAAGTTAAATAATTCATTCAGTCATCAACTAGTAAGTGGCAGAAGCAGGATTTGAACCCAGGCAGTCTGGCCATAGAATCCCTGGCAGCCTTCACACACAATGTCATGCTTGCTCCCTGCAGTTTGCAGTAGATGGGGACCCAAAGGACATACAGCCAAAGCTTTCTCACTGCTTGACCTTTTACAGCAGGCTCTTGAGATGTAACAGGGCTTGGCCTAAGCTAAACCTTTCATTCCTATACTCATCATTTCTTCATTTGAAACATCACTAACTGTGCTCAAAAAGTGATGCATGGGCTTGTCTGTGAGAACTACTTTATTTCATGGACATTGCTTTGGAAATGGAAATTGCCTTCTTCCCTGACAGGCAGTAGGCAAGGGACCTGGAG
>NW_011888887.1:3501626-3515622 GCF_000151845.1 Pteropus vampyrus | reverse complement strand
GCTTTTACCTCTTGGGCCATGTAAACGGAAAGAGTGAAGTAGGGATTTAGTGATCTGGTGCTTCGGGTTTTTGTACTAACACTTTTTGTTTGTTTTTACACTTCTATACACAGAGTAATTGCTATCTAACCTTGAGGATAGGGATTGAGTCTTATTCCTGCTCTCATACACTACTTTAATGCTTTTCTTATGGCAAGAGTTTAATAAGCATGAGATAAATGAATAAATATTTCTCCGTGTACTGCATACGTCGGATTTTAATTATACGACTGATGACAAAATCAAACTGGGACTATACAACATTGGTTATTCCAGTTTCTGCCTTTTCTTCCATGTTTTACAAATATTGGAGGCACTGAGTTCATATTTAATATTTGTTAAGTAGATAAATGAGGTACTTATTCAGTTGTATTTATGGTGTTCACTGTTCATGGTGAACTCCAAGAGAGAGTTTGCAGTTCCTTGTCTGCTTCGAATCATCGGTCATAGGCACAACTTTATAGTAAATGGAGCTCTTCTCTGGATTTTACAAAACCAAAGTGAATTTGAGATGCTCTGAGACTTACAAAAGGACTTACTTTTGTTATCTCTTTAATAAGCCAGAGGCTTTGTTTTTAAAGAAAAGTTCTCAAAAACAACAACAACAACAACGACAATAACAACATTGTTAGGTCAAGTTAATTTATAACAAGCTACTGAGTATGAGGCAGTTCCTCTCATACTATGACATCTTTTAAAAGCAAAATTCATCAGGGAACAAGCAGCAAGCCCACTCCAGCAGCTCTTACAGCCCCTCTGAAACTTGCCAAGATAGTCTGTCCTCCAGTGGCATCACTTCCTGCTCTGAATAAAACTGGATTTTGACTTCTAAGAGTTATAGAGACTGAGCAAGGCTAACAAATGTCTGCCATTAAAACTTGATGCTGAAAGAAATGAATCCTCAAGAAAATGCTCAGTGTGTCGCCACCATAGTTTCTAATTCTAATCTTAAGTAGCCTAGTTCTCAGATTTAAATACTAGACGTTCAACACAATAAATATGACAGGAAAGGGGGACTTGCTCTGAGAGATTGTAGTAACTATTTCCTTAATAAGTGAACTGAATCTGTTCCCACCGATGTCTTAACTAACAAATTATTCAAGATCTTTCTTCTAGCAAGTCATCAAAAAACTAAATGTTATATATGTTTGTAAGATTTTCTCAACCTAATGTAAATTCATGACATAGTGATTAATGAAACCTCAGTCTTGCTTTACAAATATAACTTTATGGCCAGCATTGCCAAAGTTGTTCTAAATTTACCAATAAATTAAAAACGGAGAACATGTAAAACATAAAAGACAATATGTTTCTCTCAGTGTGGCTACATTAGAAAAGAACTGTTATAAGAGCATTCATAGGATGTTGTCCCCCAAAATGTTTCACGGTTTGTTACTAAATCTTATGCAAGTAATTTCAACTATTTTCTATCTTGTTTAAAAACAAAATTCTATGAAAAGAAATAAATGAAAAACATATGCCTTTATGCAGAACTAATCCATAATATTAAGAAAGTGACCAGACTAAAATTAAAAAGAAAATTATTATAAACACATAAAATGTATCTTTCACTTGGGACACCTTAGTAGCCAGAAGTAGCAATATTAGAGACACAAAAAGTGATATGGCTTAATTTTTTCTTCACTGAAGAGAGGTTATCAAGGATAATTTCTGTGAGTGACTAACCTTGAAACAATTAGGCAATTGTCATCCCTAGAGTTTCAGCTGCTTTTATCTTTAAACTACTTAATTTATTTATTCAACAAATATGTATGTCTGTCTCAACTACATGGCGGAGACAAGGGGATTCAATGAGCTCCCTCATTTCAAGGAGCTCACAGTTTAGAGACCCACTAACTCAGATCAACTTTCACAGCCCCATATCAAGAGGACCACCTATAAGGGCTTGGAACTGAGTCCCACACCAGCTTTGCATGTACTCGACAGGAATAATTATACCCAGTCTACAAACAGGAGAAGCACAGGAACATTCCCAAAGTTATACAACTCTTAGCTGTAAAAAGCCTTGGCTAATATCTGATAAAGTTACCCCTCTTTTATCTATCACACTTGGAGGAAGGCTCAGGAGAATAGAGACACTATTGTCAAAAATATGGTAGTTGAGAAAAGGTCCTGAGATCAGAGGAGTTGGAGATACAGATTTAAGAGCTATGAAGTAATATCGTTACACTGAAATTTGTGAGTATAAAGAGCAAATACTAACAAGATGACCCAGTGCTATCTGACAAGAATAAAAATGGTAGTTACCATATGCCTGGCACTGCTGTAAATATTTTGTATACACTAATTCCTTTAAAAAAATTTATGCGATAGCTTTAATCTTCACTTTATAGATGAGTAAACTAAGGCTAACTTATTCAAGATCACAACTGAGGTGGGATTTAGAATTAGGCAATGTGACCCTAGAATCTATGATCTTAATCATTATGCTTTAATACCTCTCTTAAGAGTCAAAAGCCACTCAGTGTTCTTTTTTTCCTTCAGTGATTATGGTATACAAAATGACAACAGCCATTGCTTCCTATTTCACAGCACTGTCGTGGGCTTTTTTCTTTCTCCTAGGAAAAGCTCACTGGGTTTACCTGAGTGTGCACACACACACACACACACACACACACACACACACACACACACACACACACACACATAGGTTTTTCCTGCAATCCATTCACTTACTAGCTCTGCCCTAAGTGCCTGTTTCTCGGTATTCCTTTCAAAGCATTAGCCTTTTGACTTTCAAAATCAATACTGTCTTATCCTGAGGGGAGCTCAAAAAATCAAAGCAATAGGTAAGCGTGGGACTGTCATTGTCTATGAAAAATGCCATGACCCTAGTGGCACCATGGCCACACAAAATGGAATTTGTCTATGTAGAAAGCTCTAAAATAAGAGGGCTACAATTCTTTGATTATTAAGAAATAAGATTTATAAAATCACATTTTCAATAAGTCCAAAGGTAGACGAGCTCCAGGTATCATGAGGTAAGAATCATTGTATTTGAATTTGATGGTTAGCTAGGCATGGGTCCACCCTGGCACCAGACACATAAATTTCATAAGCTGAGATTAGAGAGTAGTGGCTCCTGAAAGAAAAATTAAAGTACCATTTAAAAATAAAATAAAATAAGAGTGGAGGTGGAGCAGTTACAAACCAACAACAGGCCCATATGGGATCCCAGTCTCCACCCCTCAGCTTGAAAAATTGAGGCAAACTTCCCAAGCAGAGTAGAATTATGGAGGATTGTGGATTTAACCCATGATTTTCCCTGAGTAAATTAGACAATACAGAGGAGGGAAGTCAAATAACATTTTTGAGCATTCTAATGCCAAGCACAGTGTTATCACTATTCATTCACCTCTCCAATTTGTTCACCTCCCTAAAACTACTTCTGGCATATTACCACAATTTTCCTTGTAAGTTATCACATGAGACTGTTTCGTCATTCACCCTGAATTACTGTATTGATAGAGTTCCTTAACTGTATTCAGGAAAAATCAACAACCATATGTATTTTTAAAAATGGATATTTTCTGTGAAATAATATTTCATGCGAATGTGATAATGTGAAAGTAATTGTGTTTTGAATTTTATACTGCTGCTATCATCGAGTCACCAGAGATTGTATCTGGTGGAAATTAAGTCAATGCCATGGGATTTGGTGACTCAGAAGTTCCATTTTTAAAAATGTTCCCATAAGACTCCATATAAACACTTGTGTCTACATGTTTTAACTGTTTTAGTTGTTGTGGGTATGACTCGATTAATCACAAAATCCAGGTATTAACATTGGAAGGAGATTCGGAGAATTTATATGTGACAGGCCAGTGCAGATAAGGAATAAAATTCAGGTCAATTCATTAGTGGGAGAAAAATTTAATGTAAATGAATTTGAACATTTACCTATAGTCTAGGATTAAGTCTGTCATAGTGGCGTCATCTTTCTCTAAAATATTTTTTTAGCCCCTTACCTTTGGGAAAAGTGAGTTTCTCATCAAACTCTAGGCTTTTGTTGACTCATAACCTTACACTGAGGTAAAGGAGAAATGAAACGCCCACCCCACCTGCTTGACCACATGCCCAATAATATAGTCTCTACGGATAGATTTCAGTGAACAGAACTCATTCCACAGGCTGTGTGGTCCATCCTCATGGCCTCTGGACTGTGTAGGCTGGGCCAGTCCAAGGCAGATTGTCTTCTCTGAAGAATGCCTGGGTTTGGTGTGTGTTCTTCCTGTTTGAATCCATTAGTCTACCCACTCAGGCTAACCTAATGCAGAAGGATTATTCCTGTAAAGCTTTCAGTATAATTTGAACACAGTGACAATTGCTTCTGGCATCTGGGCAATCAGTGCTCTGCATGCCCAAAGTCACTCTTGAGCCATGGTCAGTTCTTACAAAATTATGTGACAGAACAATCATACAACTCTGCTTTTCACCCCTGTTAAATTTCATTTGCTACCATTACTCTTTATCTTGCCACTGGTCTTGAAATAGTAAAAGAAATAGAGACTCTTAAAGAGAAAATATCCTTCAAAGCTTCATTCCTACATTTTTGCTGTTTTGACTGATGACATAGCTGGTAATAAGATTAGTGCCTTCCCTTCTGTTCATTTTCTATCGGAATTAGTTGCTGCTTTTGTACCCTCTGCTGCTAATTTTGCTGGCAAATCTCTAGAGGATTCTAGCCTAATTTTCTGCCACTAGAAGCAGAACTGCCATTCTAATAGGTCACCTAACATTTAATTCCTTTAGGGGATCTCAAAAAATAAAATCTATAGAGATAATTCAGACACAAACATCAAATACAGGTTACGGACCAGTTTTTCAGATGGGCAAATTGCTTCAAACCTGGTAATTCCTGCTTCCCATAATTCTCATACCATAGGGTTGTTATAAGAAGTAAACTATATATATTATTAATAGCATTATATGTAATATATCATACTACATTACAATATATTACATTATTATGTATTCAAATATGACTTAACTCTATGCCTGACACTGAAATGTAACGTATTTTTAAGCTTTGAAAGCAAACAGAGACAATTTAAGGTTCACAAATAGGCATCTAAGTCATCCATTGTTTATTTGAGACTTGAAATATGTAGCCTAAAAATTATACAGGCAACTTAAGTTTCTTCTCTCCTGTTTATTCCTTTTTCTTCCATAAATATACTTTGGAACACTGTCAAAGATGAGAAAAGATAGAGGTGATGCATTTCAGATTCCTCGGGACCAGCACTATCAATGGAATGAGAAATGTCTTGGCATGTCTTTCTCTCGCCAGGTATAACAAAAACTGAGAAGAGGCAGAGCCTAAGGGCGTCCTAGGACAGTAGTGAAAATGTTCTGTTTGTTGTCCATTTCATCCACAAGGCAGAATCATGAGAAAGAAAGAGGCTGATAATGGGGGCTCAGAATGACTTGCCAAGAATCATTCCAGTAAGAAGGAGAGATTTAAAGTATATCAGGAAATATCAGAAAAAAAATGGAAGGAAACTGGCCTGTACTGGAGATAGGACCACTCATAGGATTTCTAAGCTAAATTTAGACAAATGTCTTTATTTTCCTGGAGGTGAGAGCCAATGGCAAATACAGTGGAACTTCCCCAGGGCATTAAAGGCATCAGCCTCTGACTAGATCATTGAACAAGAGACATTTGGGATATTAACAAAAAAGTAGGTTTTTTTTTTATCTGAAGAGACACACACATAAACACACTTATTTCACCGTAAGACATAGAGTCACAGCTAATTTATATTGAATGATGTGAGCATTGTGGCAGCAGGGTCATTAACAGGATAAAAGCTGAATAAGGTGATAGCACAACTCACAAATCAGCGCTACTAGATGCCACAGAATGATTTGTAATTGACATAATAGGCTAGAATTGAAAGCACTGTACATTAGCCTATGGACATAATCACTTGGGAAGCATCGTAATTGAGAAAAGCAGCAATTAATGTTGGCTGGTTACAAAGTTGTATTTAAATTTGTAATTATTTAGAACTGATTGCAGATTATGTGGAAAGATACTGAAAGCTTAAGTGGACCCCCAAACAAAATAATGTTAGTGATAGCATAACCTGCTATACTCCATAGAAAGTCAAGAAGGGAAGGAGGACACAGCAAAACCCAGTGGGGTCTTGGCTGAGTGTTAATGTTGTTCAGGGAGCAACCTCTAACCTGCACATTTTGAGCAGAATGTTTTCCTGATACTATTTGATGTCCTGACACATATTGTATCCAAATCACCTGTAGTCTAATATATTTGCTAATAATAATACATACCAAACTTAGATTTGATTTACCTTTTTCCTTTAATGAATTAAAGAGGATTCAAGATTATCCTTACCTCTCACTAACATTCCATATACACTCTTGAGTAACAAGAGAGAGGAGTTATTTGCCTAAATGAGAAGGTTTAAGTGAAGCGAAAGTAAAGAATGGGGGTGGGGCAGGGGGAAAGAGAAAATAGCATTTCCCTGGTTTATTTGATCATGGAACATAGCCCCGTTTTCTCATGCAATACTTAACTTCGTCTCCTCAAATTCTGTGCTTTGCATTTGTGATTTTTTTGACCGACCAGAGCCTGAGCCCCTTTCCTATTTGGGGGAGCCACACCTTATAAGCCAGGGATCAACTCCCCCTAGAGAAGATGAAAACATCTGAAAAATATTTTTCCAGTTGCCCCTGTGCCAGTGCACAGACATAAGTCATAGGCTTGGCCAATCCAATGAGACTGCCCCAGACACTGACTCAGAAGCTGGTGACATGTAAAATTAGGGACTATAGGGACTCAATCCCAGTAAGGCCACATTCAGAGACTAGCAGGCTGTGTATGTGGTCTGGTGGCATGATCCTGGCTCCAGGATCAGTGCTGAATGTACCAAATGCTGCCTATGGCAACTGCAAATGTAGGGTGTGACTAGATTGCTGTGGAGCTTGGTTGGAAACATTGTTTTTAGTATGTGTGGCCTCCAAGCCTGGATCTCAAACTTTCTTGGAGATTTTGCAATCTACTCAATATCCTTTACTGAAATAATTTTCTGCTTGAATCATCCAGAGTTAGTTTCTGGTGCTTACGATTACAAACCTCGACTGAAACAAATGACCTTAGGAAGCTCAGTTCCGTGTTTTTTTTTTTTTTTTAAATGGCGATAGATGATGAGCTCTTACTGATTATGGAAAGGAGATTATATTTTTTAAAAGGGGATAAAACTAAGAACTAGTAACTGGCACTATAACTTGGATTTCCTTATATACATTATTGTTCCAACTTTATTGTTCCAACTTTACAAGTGAAAAAACCAAGACTCAGAGAGTTTTGCCTGAAGTCAGTAAGCAAGTCAGAATTCAAATTTGGCTCTAATTCTTTTGCCTATACCAAGGAAACAAGGCTAAGTAACTTTAGCAACTTAAATTAAAACACACAAATTTAAATAAAGAGTTACACCAGGATAATCAGAACATATGGCTTATGGTGATCACACGTCCTCGTAGCAAATGTGGCAGAGCGTAAGTGGGTGAAAAGAGAAGGCTCCTGAACTGGCTCACTAATTGCTTGAGTAACTTTACCAGCCCACACAAAAGAGGAACTGCAGGATACAGGAGTTCCCAGTCTTCCCTTTGTTCTTCTCACATCGCAAACTGAAGGTAATTAAGAGCAGTTAGTGCTCAGAGAGACACAGCAACATGTTAAGGAGATAATTAACCCCTGTACAAAGTCAACCTGCTAAGAATTAGGTTGATTATCCGGAGTGGTGAAAAATGCCTGGGGTACCCTCTGGGTGTCAAAAGAGAATGATTATAAACGCTCAACTGACAAATTAGAAGTAAAATTATTCATTTGGTACTTAAAATTGATTTTGCTTTTAACCAATGCTCTAAATGGGGTATTCGTTACTTTAGGGTTTAGAATTCTAGACAAAGAACTACGTGCTGTTTTATAAATAAATATAGTTGGTGTGAAAAGCATAATAGTTAAGAATGAGTATTGTATCTCTGCTGGCCTCCTATGTCCAAACCTGAAGAAAACTTGGCAGTTGGCCTCGTGGGGTGCTAAAGCTACTGACAAGTCATGGGTTTCAAGAGTTAGAGCTACACGGAAAGGTTCAGGGAAATATCACTTTCTTCTCATCCTTACTATTTCATTTTCATTTCTCCATTCTTTCTAGCCTTTTCCACACTGCCCCTCCCCCCAATAAGTAACCAGTTTCTTTAATGTTAGGATTATACTTTTTTTTGCACAAGTTACCAGATGCATGTATATTTTCTCATATATCCTGCTTTCTTTCGAAAAAGGTAGCTCACTATATATATATATATATATATATATATATATATATATTTATGATCATTTTGAGAAAGTATTCCTCACTTCCTATTTTTTAATGTTTTTATTATGAATGAGTTTTTAATTTTTTCATAGGTTTTTTACAGTATCGATAGAAATAATCATATTTTTTCCCTTAGAACAATTGAGATAGGATATGATATCAATGGATTTCCTAATATTGAACAAACTTTGCTTTCATAGAATAAATCCCACTTGGTCTTGGTGTATTTTTAATGTGGTATTGGATTCTGCTTGCTAATATTTATTTAGTATTTTTGCACAATACCAAGATATGATAGTAATTCATAGTTTTCTTTTTTTGTACTATCCTTATTTGCCTTTCTTCTATTTCCAATACTTTCTCTCTGATCATTTTTACTTTATTTTTACTTTATTCTTTTATTTATTTTCCTGCCTTTCTTCTATGCCTTTTAAATTTTTAGGTAAGTCTGTTATCCCTTGGGCACCTTATAATTTATTCTTTTTATTTCTTAGACATTTAATTTCTTTCTTTTCAATTAATTTCTTTTCAATTAATTTCTTTCTTGAATTCAATCAACTCTCTCTTTATTTCTTCCAGTTTTTAAACTTTTCTGTTCTTAGTTTTTGAATTTCTAATTCAAAAAATATATATATATATCTTGAATTAGAAATGCTTGAGTATATATGATTCAACAGTTTGGAGTGTTGACTCACAAATTTTTTTCTGTTTTAGGGTTTTTCTCTTGGGAAGTGGGTTGTTACTCAGTTGATATATGTAAAAATTTCTTTCCTGCTTTTTTGCCATGGCTCTATATGAATTTGCTGATATTTTTCATTTTTATGATATTGTGGTGATTTATAAGATTCCTAGCTTAATGGTTACCTCTTCTAGCAATATTGCAAGGTTTATATATTTTCAGGGTTATTTTTGTTTATTTGTTTTAGTAGCAGAAGAGTTCTAAGTCCTCCAGTGTTGTGTTTCTCTTTGATCTTACAGGATCCTAAATTTTCCACATTTTGCTTTTTCCCTTCACTACCTAGTTACAAAGTATAATTTGCTCCTCCTTTCCTGTTTGTCCTTTTATTCCCCCTTGAACAATATGTTTTGAACAATGCCCTTTAAATAACTCTTGACCCTTTTAATCACACATACTCTGAAGTCTTTTCCCTGTATTATGCTCTGGCTGCATACTGTTATCATATTTTCATTAGAGGGCAAACTTAGTCTTTTTGATGGTAGTTTTTGATGAACCTTAAGCCCCTTTTCTGGTTTCCCTTTTTGGACTTTCCTGGCGTTGTTCTGAGTCTGTCTTTGCCCACTACGGGGCCTCATGGCAGTACAGGGGTCAAGCCAGTGTATGAGAGATCATACACTGGAACACGATGATTTCTCTCTTTCTAGTCACAGTCATTTTAAAGTTTTAGCATTCTCTGTCTCAGGTTATACTGAGTACATGGTTTTATGTAGTTTTATATATCCTATCTTGTTGTTTTGAATCATTTGAGGAGGAAATACAGGGAGGAAAGTAGTTAGGCAGCTGTCACTATCTTCAGCTACCCAGAACTCCCCAATTATAGTTGTTTTGAAGTTCTTGTCTGCTAACTTCAGTTATTTAGATCATCTGTCTCTTCATTTTTGTTGGTTTTTTTTCCTGCTGATTTTTGGTCATATGACTGTTCCTCTTCACATATCTAGTAGCTCTTGATTGTAGGTAGGCTATTGTGTATAAAAGACCCATAGTGGTTCCAGATATTATTATAATTTGCAAGAAAAAAATTTCTGTTCTTCTCTTGCTATGGAAGAATTGAGTCCTCCCCAAATTAATATTGAAGCTCTAATTCCCTATATGCCTGTATTCAGAGATTGAGCCTCTAAGGAAGTAATTAAGATTAAATGAGGTCTTAAGAGTGGGACCATAATTCGATAGTATTAGTACCCATATAAGAAGAGAAAGACTTCTCTCTCGCTCGCTCTCTCCCGCCTCTCTTCTCACACACTGAGGAAAGGCCATGTGAAGGCACAGGGAGAAAGTGACCATCAGCAAGCCAGACAGAGCTCTTACCGGAAATCAAATTGTCCAGAACTTTCATCTTGGACTTTCCAGCTTTCAGAGCTGTGAGAAATAAATTTCTGTTATTGAAACCACCCAGTCTATAGTATTTTCTTATGGCAGCCCAAGCAGACTAAAGTACTTCTGCTAGGCAGAGAATGGGGCCTAATCCCTTAAATCCGTTCAGGAACTGGACTAGAGTAAAGTTTTAGTAACATTAAAGTTATTTCTGGCTTAATAATGTTCATTGCACAGGATTATCCCAGGCTTTTTATTGTTAAATATGATGGTCCTTTGCCTCTTCAGTACTGAAAGGCTGCAAGATATACATTTCTACTCTTCAGAAGTTTTCAGCTTACTTTTTGGCCTTCTCTCTGGAGATTGGCCATGTCTTTGAGACAGACACCTTCTCCGATGAGAATTTGTTTTCTAAGCACTGTGAGACTTTGGGAAATTTCAGTGGGGATCATATGCATTTGAGGCATGCATTTGAGACTCTTCAAGTTTCCAGTGTTTCAAAAGACAATAAAACCTTTGCTGGTTGCATTTCTTTCATCAGAGTTCCTTCACTTGGGTCAACCCCAAGCATCAGTGCATTCCCAGAACTGCAAATGCCCCGAGAGAAAAATAGATGGTAATCATCAGTTCACCTTAGAATTGTTCCCTCTCTTTGTCTCTAGAAATTTGACTCATTTCGTTTTCATTCCTTTCATAGCTCTCCGATATTTTGAAAATGGCTTCTGTAGTATTTTCTATTTGTTTGTATTGGCCTATCACATCCTTCTCAGAAGCAGAAGTCCTTCCCCACATAATTTCTGATCTTTATAACTACTCTTGCCTTCCTAAGGGATCTAACAGAAATAATACAGTTTTGTTGGAATGAGCAAATAAATAATGCCAATTTTGCCTGCATCTTGATCTTAACTGGGTCAAGTTTGACACTGTTGGGAATGGGAAAGTAGACAATGTTATTTTGGCGATATAGCAAAAGTGCTATGGCCAAGATTCAGGAATACGTGGCAAAAGACGTACTTTCAAAGCAATCAGACCTGGACAGTCTAGATTCCTGGACTCTCAGTCTTTATTTTCACCAGTTTTTGCTTTTTAAGTTTTCTTCTACAACCCCAATATGGGAAGTAGTGGATGAGATATTTACTTACTAGTTTGTTATCTATCTTCCCAACTAGACTCCATCAGAGAGGGACTTTATCTTGCATGCTATTTTATCCTCAGTATCTGGTACAGTGTCCAACTCATAGTGAGTGCTCAAATCCTTTGAAAAAATGAATGAATAAGTGAAAGAATGAGTGTCACCAATCCTTTCGCAGTCTGGGTTATTGGCTGATTAACCTGATTAAATGCATAAAATAGAAGTCAAGCAAGACAGTGGAAATTATTGACAATAGTTAACATTGATACACAATATGACTTTTAGAAAATTGAGAAGAAGCATGTTAACAATAACTGATCTAAAAGAAACAGAAGTTCAAGGATATATTCTATTTCGTGGTCCAAAATAATCATTTATGAGATTAGATTTTCTTAAAGTCCCTTAAATAAAACAAAATCTTGTCCACCAAATTAAGGAGAATTTTGCAGAAAACTGCAAGTAAAATTGTAAAACGTAGATAACCTTGGAAATATTTTCAACTTTCAGGGCTAGCTGTAAGTACTGGCCACTTGGAACCTGGCATAGGAATTTTCTGAATAGTTATATTTACACATATTAATGACAATAAGATCATACAAAATGAACCAAGGGCATAAGTTATTTTGAAGAAACTAGAGTTAACCTCGTATATTATTTATTTCATTTTTCCCCCCTGGAGAATATTCTTCCACAAGATCTTTATGTAAAAGCAGAAAATTTTTTTAAAAATTGCAAAGCTATATGAAATGATTGATTCTTATAAAAAATCTGGGTAGAAAAATCAATTTTAGGATGTGAATAGGTGAAATAATAATAATGTGAAATATTATAATGTGTGAACACATGCATTTTATTTATGTGTTGTAGAAATGTTCAACAGCTAGATAGGTAATTGGCCATGGGATGATTCACGTTAAATTAGCCAAAAGGTCCATTCCTTTATCATTGAATTTTCTAAATCAATCATAAATGAAGCAATCATGAGAGTAGTTACAGAGTATGGAGTAAAGCACATTGTCTTTAGAATAAAACAGTTTTGAATTTAAAACTTATCCTTGTGTTACTAGTGATGTAACTAACTTCTCTGAACCTCACTGTCTTTATTTCAAAAATGGTAATTATTGAGAGAACCCAGAAGAATCATCTGTAGTACAGGAGGATAACTAGGGTTAACTAGTAGAAATAGCAAGAGTTGATCTAATAAAGGAGAGGAGCTACATGGATTAACCAGAGCACAGGGAAAGACAAAGGTAGTACAAGGTGAGAAAGAGGCGGAACTATGATATGATTTTCATTCTTTTACTTCACGAGTGGGAAATCTCAGGTGCGAAGTGGGACTGTGGCCAGGTGGAAATAAAGGTTCTGGTCAAAAGTACACAATTATATTCTACATCAGGTTGCCCTGACAATAGAATGCTAGCTTTAACATAATAATATCACAAGGAAAATAGTTCCTTGTAACTGAATTAATGTTGCCTTAATAATTATCTGGAAGGGAGTTTAGATGGGGATTAGGTTACAGACCAAAATTTATGTAAAAATGGAGACCGTGATTATGCAGGAAAAGGTCACCTTGTGCCTGAGCCCTGGGAGAGCATCTGGTACTGATGACCTGCCGCTTGGGGCTGACTATGGTGAGAGAGTAAAGTAGTAAAACAGGTAGTTGCACATCTACACTTTGCCTCCTAGTCTAATCAGACTGCTGTTTGGAAGGAAACCCCAAAAATCGGGAGCCCTGGACTGGGAAATGGCAAGTGCTCGCTCTGTCCTGAAGCATGGTTCTAAGAGGTTTGGAACATCTAGGCCTCCCCAGAGTGTTCTCCCAGCCCTTACAACTACCTTGGAGAATGGGCCTGCCTGCAGTTGGGGGAGGGGGAGGAGAGCAAAGTGGGTTCCCTGGGGATAATAGTGTCAACCTTGCAGGGATTCGGAGAATGAATTGAGAAAACTTGTTATAAAGATACTTAGCACTTTAGTGCATAACAAGTGTTGGTTTCCTTACCCCCTCTTTGGCATTTACCACAGTTTACATATTTACTTTCCTTTAAAGTATTCAAGTGTTTTCATGTTTTATTTTAAACCTTGGCCTGTTCATCAGAGCAGTATTAGATATGCGTGTTTATACGTTGCCAAAACCAGACAAATCAACATATTTGCCTTACAAACTAGTTTCATGTTTAAATTGCTTACCCAAAATTCCATCTGTAATTTGAGGGGCCTAGGTGTTTTCAAATGAAAGCATTAAAAATATCACGGAGATTTTTAAAGTAACGAAAACAAAAAAGCACTCTAATAATTGACTTTCTCCCTGCTCTGTGCCACTGGACTGTGTGTACCAAGTCTGTAGTTCCTCAAAAATTCTGTTCTTGTTTTTGAATGAAGGAATAAAGAAAAAGAAAAAGAAACCATTGG
>NW_011888887.1:3497019-3501576 GCF_000151845.1 Pteropus vampyrus | reverse complement strand
AAAGTAGTAAAACAGGTAGTTGCACATCTACACTTTGCCTCCTAGTCTAATCAGACTGCTGTTTGGAAGGAAACCCCAAAAATCGGGAGCCCTGGACTGGGAAATGGCAAGTGCTCGCTCTGTCCTGAAGCATGGTTCTAAGAGGTTTGGAACATCTAGGCCTCCCCAGAGTGTTCTCCCAGCCCTTACAACTACCTTGGAGAATGGGCCTGCCTGCAGTTGGGGGAGGGGGAGGAGAGCAAAGTGGGTTCCCTGGGGATAATAGTGTCAACCTTGCAGGGATTCGGAGAATGAATTGAGAAAACTTGTTATAAAGATACTTAGCACTTTAGTGCATAACAAGTGTTGGTTTCCTTACCCCCTCTTTGGCATTTACCACAGTTTACATATTTACTTTCCTTTAAAGTATTCAAGTGTTTTCATGTTTTATTTTAAACCTTGGCCTGTTCATCAGAGCAGTATTAGATATGCGTGTTTATACGTTGCCAAAACCAGACAAATCAACATATTTGCCTTACAAACTAGTTTCATGTTTAAATTGCTTACCCAAAATTCCATCTGTAATTTGAGGGGCCTAGGTGTTTTCAAATGAAAGCATTAAAAATATCACGGAGATTTTTAAAGTAACGAAAACAAAAAAGCACTCTAATAATTGACTTTCTCCCTGCTCTGTGCCACTGGACTGTGTGTACCAAGTCTGTAGTTCCTCAAAAATTCTGTTCTTGTTTTTGAATGAAGGAATAAAGAAAAAGAAAAAGAAACCATTGGGAAACTCCTTCTCCCTTGGGTATTTTTGATGTAGGGCTCCAGAGACATTTATTTTAGAAACCATTCTTGTCTTCTTATTTCTAAATATTAAGCAAACCATATAAAACTACATACTCATGGAATCTCACTGAAACTGAAAGTTTTTTTTTTTCCAAGGGAAACCAGCAGGATTAAAAGATTATGAGGAAGAGACTGGAGCATTGTGATGAAATCAGTGTTCCATGTTTATTAGATCATTTTAAATGGCTGTGATCTTTAAAATAAAACACTATATTTTATTATAGCGACTGAAAATACCATTAACTTCTCAAGCATTTAACTGTTTCTGGTCTCAAGATTTTGTAATAGAATTTACTTTTCATTAAGAAATAAAAATTTAAATCATTCTAGGCTATGGTTTCCCCAAAGCATATTTCAGTTGTTTGCTAAGCATCAAGAAAAAGGACAGGCTGAATCTTGTGGACTGCACAGCTAAGGATTTATGGAGCTAAGTGGTCACTGTCTCTAATAATCTGTAATTTTTCAGACAAAGAGATACAAATCACTGGGAAGGAAAGTTAATTGCCATTTTCCTGAATTAGTAGCAAATGACAGAAACACACATCAAACTGGTGTAAGAAAAAAAAAGAGAGAGAGAGGAAGGGAGGGAGATAGGGGGCGGCAGGGGAGGGAGAAGGAGAGAGAAAGAGAGAAAGACAGAGAGACAGAGAGAGACAGAGAGAGAGACAGAACAAGAGAACAAGAACATCAGACGGAATTTATTGACTTAACTATCTGAGCAGCACAGAGGAAGCTCTCACTTTAGGCATGGCCAGGTCTAAGGTTTGAGATGATGATATTAGGGTTCAGTTTTCCTTCATTTCTTTATTCAGATTTTTTTTTTTTCTCTGTTTTGTCTTAGCCCTCAGAACGGTTTCTTTTATGTTGTGGACCTTCTAAGCTCTATAGAGACATATCCTCCCAGCTTCAAATCAAGCAAGCAAGAAGGGAGGGAGGGTATGGGAGGGAAGGAGATTAGGAGGATAGGAGGGGCAGAAGGAGACAGGAAAGAAGGAAGGAAGGAAAGAAGGAAGGGAGGGAGGGAGGGAGGAAGGGAGGGAGGGAGGGAGGGAAGAGAAAAAAAAGAGCTTCTTTTTTCTATGGTCCCAATAAACATCCCAGAATGGAGTCTCACTGGTCTAGCTGGGGTAATGTGACCAATGACACCTAGGATGTGGAAGCCTCTTTTGGGTTAGTTCTAGATCATATCTGTATTACCTCAGATGTCAGAAGGTACAAGAGAGGGGGTAATGTCCTACCTAAACCTGATGTTATTTGTTTACAATTATTGTAATTGTGTGTGTGTTTCTTTTAGTCCATGCCTGGCTCTTCACCATTCAGGTTTATATTCTGCTTTTGGGTAAACCATTCCTAAGTAGTCAGTCAGCTTGTATTGTTATGCCGGTGATACATGCCTAGCTTTATCTCTTTCTCAAGCTTATCACACTTGGCTTGCTGAATATTAAAATTTGGCTCTACAGGGAAAACCATGATAATTTGGGTTGTTGCAGGAAAAGAAAAAATGTGGTGGAGATATCATCATTGGGAACATGTGCTAGTTTGCTTTAAGGGATGAGTGTGATTTCTCCATGCATATGGCTTAATTGGATTTTAAAGTTTGCTATTGCTAAAGCACAGTTATAGAAAACTTTGGGGCACAGTACAAGCTCGCCTTTCTGTTATTAACAGGTAAAGAGAATAAAATATTAGTTTATTTAGTGAATTCGTATGTTTTTGAACATACTTCGCAGTTCACGACACAGATGGCAAGGGTCAAGAAAGTGGTCACATTGGCAGTACTGCCTCCAGAAGCTTCTCGAAGAAGGACATTAGCACCATATAGCGTGGCAATGAGAAGAATATAGATTTGGAATTATAAGATTGGGTTTGTGTCTCGGTCCTACATTTACTATTCGTAGGACTCTGGACAATTTACTTAACCATCATGTAAGCCTCCATTTCTTTACCTATAAAATGAGAATAACAATATATGTCTTACCTAACTATCTTAGTTCATTCAGACTGTTACAACAAAATAGCACAGAATGGGTGGCTTATAAACAACAGAAACTTATTTTCACAGTTTTAAAGGCTGGAAGTCCAAGCTTCTGGTGCCAGCATGCTCAGGTGAGGGCCTTCTTGCGTGTCGCAAGCTTCTTGTTGTACTCCACATGGAAGAAGGGGCTAAGGAGCTCCCTGGAGCCTCTTTCATAAGGCACTAATCCCATTCATGACATACCCTTATGACATAACCATCTCCCAAAGTCCCCACCCCTTAATACCATCATCTTTGGGGGTTAAGATTTCAACATATAAATTGGGGTTGGGTACACAAACATTCAGGCCATAGCACAAACATAGACCAAGCCCAGTTTGAGGTTCCGATGGAATAAAGCAATTATATGGTACCTATTCATCTCTTGTCTCTCCTATAAATAAATAAAGCACTTATGCCACACTTATTCACCCATATGTCTCTCATATGAAATACCTCACAGGTGATGTCTTGTTCACCCTTGCGAGTTTTAGCTCCTAACCCTGCACCTGGAAGTCAAAGTATGCTCAACAAATATTTGTTGGCTAAACAGATAAATAAATGAGCAGACGATCAAACATGAATGAATAGAATGAATGAATGATAGCCATGGCATAGAGGAAAATAGAAAATATTATTCAGCACTGGTTTAGGGAGGTTCTGAGATTGAATAATATTTTAACAGTATTTCAGAACTTAGAATCCCTACGTTCTGATGCTGAATGACTTTTTTGTGTGCTTCTCTTAGTGGAAAAGAAACTGAAGATCAAGATTTGGAAAGAGCAGCAAATCTCTTACTAAAGAAACAGTCAAGAAAATTATTGCTCTCCAAGTCAAAGAAAACATTAATTAAAGGTAAGACATGGGCAGGAAGTAAAATAGAAAATTGTAAGAGTAAATTGTATTATAATTAACGCTTAGTAATTCCTCTAAATTTTAGAGCGTGACTCTCTTGTTGCACAGACCCTTGAATTATTTAAAGTATTTCTGAAGGAAGCCTTTGAAATCCCTAGAGATGGCTTCTTACCTTTGTATAAAGTTCTTTAACCTTATTCAGATTATCTGTACAAGTTCATATGATAGAGCATATATGACCTGTAGTCTAGGAAAATGGGAATGGATTTAGTTAAACTTGAGACTATCCTGCTTATTTATAGTGACGTCTGTTGTGTGTGGAGGGGGCGGGCGTTGGGAGGGTGGTCGCCACTATGGTAAATATTCTATGTATGTGATTATGTCGTCTCTGGAATTATACATCTTCGTTTGATCATTCTTAGTAAGAAAAACAGCTCTCCAATTACTGTTTTTAAATCATGGCAAACATAGATTCCAATATTTATACAAAATTGTGTATGTGTGTTTGAATGGGAGAGTAAGTATTTTGAGGGAGAGGAGTGAGGCAGAAGGATTTTGAGACATATACAGTAATTTATATACTCTTCTTGTTTCTCCTGATTAAACCCATTTGTGTTCTGTTATTCATGGCTATAACTATATAGAATACATAATAGAAATATTCTCACACTTTCATCTAGCCATAAGTACAAGAGTGAAACAAATTTCCACCAAGAACCTCTGCAGTTTGTGTCAGGGAAGAGAAATATATGAAACTAGAAAGAAGTTCCACACTGATCACATTTGGATTGTAATCAGAGTACCTTGTAAGAGAGGGATGCTTCTCAGCTCTGTACTGATGATTTAGGACCTGGAGATGG
>NW_011888887.1:3476853-3495884 GCF_000151845.1 Pteropus vampyrus | reverse complement strand
ATTAAACCCATTTGTGTTCTGTTATTCATGGCTATAACTATATAGAATACATAATAGAAATATCCTCACACTTTCATCTAGCCATAAGTACAAGAGTGAAACAAATTTCCACCAAGAACCTTTGCAGTTTGTGTCAGGGAAGAGAAATATATGAAACTAGAAAGAAGTTCCACACTGATCACATTTGGTTTGTAATCAGAGTACCTTGTAAGAGAGGGATGCTTCTCAGCTCTGTACTGATGATTTAGGACCTGGAGATGGTAGAAGAAAAGAGACTAAATCTTGGTTTTACCCCACTGGAAATATCCTGTTTCAGGTTCTAAGAACAGAGTACAGGAAAGAAACCAAAATTATCATGACAATTTCTAGACTGGTAGAAAAGCTGTAGTTTACTGGGGGTTGGGGGAAAATGAAGATCTTCATCACCCCTTCCCATCCATGGGCGTACTCACTAGGTTTGCATAGGAGTCAAGCAGTAATGAAGTCATTACAGAAATAAACTTGGCAATCCATGGAAGTAGCGAAGAAACTGAGAGTTCACATAAACACAGAAGCAAGTGGCTTTTAAACACATGAAAACAAACTAAATCTCTCTAATAAAGAAAATAAGACAAAAAGAAACTATAATAAAATACTATTTTCATGCGGCAGATTGCATAAGACCCAGACATTTTGTGGTTCATTGGCTGGATGAGGTTGAAGGCACTATTGTTTGTTGGTGGCAGTAGAAATTGATAAAATTCTTTGGAAGTCTATTTAGAAATATATGCCAAAATGTAAAGCAAATGTAGCAAAATTCATAATGCACACATACCTCCAGGACTTTTCTTACAGGTATAATCATTCTAATGTGGAAAACCATTTGTACAATATTTATTACAGTACTGAATACTGTTTGTAAGAACAAAATAATGCAAATAATCTAAATATCTGACAATAGCACAATGCCTGAATAAACTAAACGTTTATAGAATAAATATCATTTACTTAGAGGTTCTGATATGAACTGATTTCCGAGATATTTTGTTAAATGAAATAAAATAGATGTAGGATGATTTACAGATATTTTTCCACCTTCCCTCATTCACTGTACTCTAGCCATTTTCTCTCTTTCAGATATGCCAAGCTCATTTTAGCCTCAGGGTCTTTGTACTTGCTACCTTCTGTGTGAAATGTCTTCTGCTGGACTGGGATTACTGAAACTACATCTTCAAGACTCTCTTGCTAGCTGGCTTTCTGTTAAGTTCTACCAAAGGGAATCACCAGAGAGACAGTAGAAATAGCGATGAGGGGAGAAGAGGCTTGTTGTCTATTTTCTACTTCCTGTCAGCAATCTTCAATAACTGCCCACAGTTGGCTACAACTTCTACCTTCTTCCAGTACTCAGAGTTCCATTCTTACCCAACAGCCTAGTAGCAGCCAACTCAAGGCCCTTGGCAGCCCTGATAAGAAGCACACTGCACTCCCTTATCAACTGTGCTCCTCCTCTGGAGCCCTGAGATAACCCACTGGGTCATGCCCTTCTTCAGAGGTTTAGGCATGAGGCTGAAGCACTAGTTTTGTAGGGACCCTCCTCCTAGCTCATAGGTTCTGATTAAGGGCCTCTTCTCTATTCTCCAGGCTTGAGAGTGGTAGCCAGTTCCTACAGTCATTAATCTCTGGGTACCTCAGCATCCTCCTTTTGCTCTTTTAGCTTCTGACTGCTGCATAACCAATTCCCTGTCATTCTAACTGTTATAGTTTCTGTTTTTCCTTCCTGGAACATTGCCAGTGCCATATTTGTTCTAGGCCTTCTTTTCTTGGTTTACATTCTTCCCCTCATGATCTTCATTTATCTTGACCCATTTATACACCTCAAGATGCATATCCAGCTTCCTATTTCCTATTTACATCTCAAAGTCTAATAGATACCTTAAGTTTATTCTGTCAAAAAGTGAACTCGTGGTACACCAATCTATTCCTCTGCCAGAATTCCCCATCTCATTAAATGGTACCTCTGTCCATTCATTTGTTCAGTCTAAAACCCTAGATGCCATCCTTGCTTTCTATCCTTCCCTGATTATTCATATCTCATGCATCGATGTCATCTTGGTTCCATCTCCAAAACCACACAACTATCTGTTTCTTTCTCTTATGTCATTACCCCTGTCTAGATCATTATTATCTATCACTTTCACTATTACAGTTGCCTTCTAAGTGGTCTCTATATATAAACTCTTGGCTTCCTAGAGTTATTTTGCTACATCATAGCCATAATCATATTTTTAAAGCACAAGTCACAATGAAAATTAAATCTAGACTCTACCATAGCCCTATAGTATCTGGTTCCTACCAGCACTTCCAAACTCATCTCCTGTTAACAGTTTGCTTGCATTAGCTGTGCTCTAGACTCAGAGGCCTCTTTTTTGTCTCATGCCACATCAAGCTCTTTACAGACTAGGATTCATTGAATTCACTGCCTCTTCTACCAAGAAGCTTCTTCTACTGCTTATTCGTGTGGTCTCAGTTCTCATATCATATCTTTCCTGACTACCAAATCTAAAGTAGATCTAGAACCCTCTCTATTACAGAGTCCAATTTATCTCCTTCACACTCTTATCTTGATTATTTGTTCTTTCCTTTGCTCATTTCCCAAGTAAATAGGGTAGGCGCTTTACTCTCTGCTGCCATGTCCCCAACATCTCTAGTACCTGAAACAATCTGTTCCCCAAGAAATGCTCAGTAAATGTTTGCTGATTAATAATGAGTTAATGCTTTTATTATCCTCTTGTTTAAAGTACTTCCACATCCAAATCCTTGCATACTTTGAAGTATATAAAATTTTCTACTAGATTGGAATAGAAATCTATAGAATTAGATTAGTCTCTCATCTACTCCCCTTTCCTATCACATGTTCCAGGAAATGTCTTGAGGAAAAGCAGCTTATAGGATCAAGACTTGCTGACATGGCTAGTATCTTCTTTGGATAAATACTACATGAATGTAAGTCAGAGTTGAAGATACACCAGGATCCATGAGATTTTCACAACAGCAAGATTCATGGCATTTAAAACTATGTATAACAAAATGAAACAAATGTTTTCAATAGATGTTCAGGTGCTCTTTTCTAAAAATAACATAAGTAACTACAAATCAATGTTTAAAGCCAGATGGTTAATGAAGGCTAGCCAGGAAACTCCTATAATTCACAGTAATGAGTATGGTAATGAGCTCCCATTATAAACCAAACTGCAGCATGACACACTGTATCTATTTCAAATAATAGTAATTTGATTGTTTCATATTTTTCAAAGCTCCAAAGCTTAATTTATGAAGAAAAAATGTTAGAAAGCTTGATTGATGGAGTTAATCATGCCCAGTTAGTTGAGTGGAAGGTGGCCTAAACTTTATTAATAAGAGCTGTTCAAACTTCAGATGTCATCAGAAAGAAAACAATAATCAAACCCAAATAAAAGGAAAAATCTTTCAAACACGAAAGAAGTCACATTACTGTGGTTAAAAATAAATGTGTTTTTTTTTCTCAACTCTTTAATATCTTTACAAATAAGAGCCTAGGAAAGATATGTTCTGCTAAACAGAATGCTTTAGGGATTCTGCCAGTATAGAAAAATGCCAGGGATTGAATTTTATTTTAGGATCAAAAGCAAATATTTATTTTTACACTTAAAGTTCACCTTGATCTCAGAGAGGTAGTCTGAAAAAGCATTCTTAGTTATCCAAAGTGATATGGGCAGGAGCACAATGTATTGAATATAATTACACAGAGCCCCTCTGCTCTTGGGAGACATGTCACACTGTGCCTCCTTCTTGTAAAAGGATAGAATGTTCGGGATTGAGTATTGAGAAAAGAAGAACCTTAACATCTATCATCATTTCCATCTAATGTGAAGTCAGCTTCTCACACATTGTATGTTTGGAGTACAAGCCATTACAATTGGGGTGTATGTCTGACACTCTATGTTTTTATGTTATTTTCATTAAACTATTATTTGCTCTTAGGAATTCTAAAATATACTTTTCCCCCAAATGTGACAAGACTGTAGACAGACATTCTTGGACAAATTCTAGTCTTCTACAATATTTCTGAATAGACCTTAGTTATATTTACTCAAGACTGGAATTTATTTTCTGAAGTGTGTAAGACAGAAGGTCTCTGGTCTGGTAGCAAATAGACAAAATTGAAGGTGGAGAATTAAGTAAATGTAACCATCATCCCGCACTCACCTCCCCATATGTTGATAACCCATTCTTCACCATCAAGGAAAGGGATTAAAGGTCTCTGGAAAATAACAACATCTCAAGAGGAAGATATAAAGATTCTGACATCAGAAATTTCTCATGTAAATTGCTCAACTGGATCACCTTACAATGAAATTCACAATCCGTAGGGCACACTGATGCACTCAAAGTGGCCTGTGAGATTTTTTAAATACTACAGAATGTGAAAAGACAATATATGTCAAATATAAGAAGTCAACAATAGTATATATGCATGTATAATTACTTACAAAATATGAGAAGACAGACAATACTATAAAATATATTGAGGATGATCAAGGCTTATCAGACATTAGAAGCCAGCATATAAGTTGAAAGATAGAGATCAAAACAGATGGATTTAAAGCAACTTGGAGAAAGACTATGCAGGAAAAAGAACACCTAAAAATAAAAACAAAATAGCACCAATATCTACTGAGATGAGAGATCATGCAACCAAAACCAAGAACAGGATACTATAATAAAGATTCAATTCATTCAGATTATAAAGAAGAGCTTTTACAAATGAAAAATATAGTTAAAAATGAAAACTAAATAGATGAGTTTTCAAGAAGACTCTTGAGAGAAGATTTAGACAATTGTCGAAGAGTGAAGTTGAATAGTGATTAAACACATAAAAAAAAATGAAGGAAATGAAAACATAACTCCAGGGAAAACAAAATGTGTGCAGGAAAGGAATAATGCTTATAGTTTACTACATGTCTCAGCTAAAAATAGAATTACACAGTCATAACAAGGTATTACTATGTAGTAATAATTTAACCAAAATTACAATATAACTCTACTGGAGGAAAGGGAATGAGAAAGCTATAAATACATGGAGAGAGTAGAGGATAGAAAAGAGATACCTAGTCTTATAGTGGAAATCAGTTAACAATGGCAGAAACTGAAAAATCGAGAAATAGCAACAAAGAATGCTAGAGTCATGAAGCTAAATGACAACATAATCAGGTAAAAGAGATGAAAGTGATTAATTCTGGGGAGGACAAAAAGTTGAGGAGCAATGCTGTGTTTCAAAGCAATCTTTGTAACCTATTGGAGTCTTTAGATATTGTGTATAATTAACCTTAATGAAAAAAAAAAACTGAAGGAAAAGGGGGATGAGGCAAGGGTGGAAACAGTGACAGGCTTTAATGAACAGTGAATACAGGGGAAAGAGATCTGAGTTGGTGACAATTAGCACATCTCTGTGTGTCTCCAAAACTGATGACACATGGAAAAATGGGAGATTAATGGCCACGTGGTGAGCAGAGGCACAAAGCACAGTATAAAATTTATCTATAGGACTTAAAGATCTTGACCTCCAGACGTTCCTTGTTTGTTAATTCCTGGCTCTGCCTTTACATAGATGGGTGATGTTGGATAAATTAGCTACTCTCTGCACACCTGACAGCCCAACTATTTCTTATTCATTTTGTATTCTTCACAGTTTGTGGCAGACAGCTTTGTAGAACTTAAGCATCCAGTGCTTCTTTATAGATTGTTTGGATTGTTATTTTCTTTGGAAAAAAGTCCTCTATATTTAAACACATATGAATGCATTTTTGTAGAATATCCTGTTTGGAAACTGGCAAAACATAGAGATAGTCCCAAGTAATCATCACATGGAGCTTTCTACATAATAACCCAAACATAGCCAAAACATTTTTTAAATTCCTCTGTTGTATTCACCTTCAAAATTCAAATCACTTTTAAAAATCCATGACTATTTTTTGTATTACAAAATATATACACTTTTTACTGAAAACTTTGAGAAATAGAGAAACACGTACAGAATTAAGGTTAATCCCACCATTCAGAAATAATCATAAAGGAGTTTTGGTATATACTCCAGTTATGTTTTTATTTACCTACGTATGCACATATACTTTTACAAGTTTGGAAACATACTATACACTTTGTAACCTGAATTTTTCAATTAAAATGTTATAAATATTTCCCCTTATTAAATATTATTGTCGCCAACATATTAATGGCTTCATAATGTTCAACAGATGTATGATAATTTATCACCAAGTGTATCAAATGTTTTCCATGTTTTTATAAATAACATAATGAATAACTTGTACATAAATTTTTGTAAACATCTATTTATTTCATTGGAGGTAGAATTTCAATTCCTAAAAGTTACTTTAATTCTTAGAGGTAGAATTTCTGAAAAAAAAGAGGATGTATATTTTTTAAAACTTGTTACTACCAAATTTGTCTCCAAATGACTCTTTCACCAGCAGCCATATTTCATACTTTTGAATTCTATCACAACTGACAAAACTTGATTTTTGGAAATAGTTAAATTTCTCACTAGACATTCTACTTCCAGCCACAGATTATAAACTCTTTAATCTTGGAGACTACTTCCTAAAAATGTATCTTTTGTATTCCCTAAAAGAACAAGAAAAAGTAATTTTGTATTAGTACCCAATAAATAAAGTCAATGATCAAAGTGAGTGATAATGTTGGAGTCAAAATAATATGACCATAAAGTAATAACACTGCTTGTGTACACAGCCAAGAGTTTGAGGCATCAATACATCCTCACTCATAAGCATATAGAACAAGTATTATAGAAGACAAATGGAAGATATGTGGGGTTTATATGTTTCCTCTGGGGGCTTCATCAAGTTGGTGGTTATTTTTTCAGATTATTCAGAGGTGATATTCACTCAAAGAAATCCCAAAAGAACAGAACATGCAGATGATGACAAAAGGGTATGCTGGTTAGTGCTGTCTTACACAATGAGACAAAATTGAAGTAAATATGTAAACATACATGAACAAAGTAAACCTCAGTGAAAAGCCTCAAGGAAAAATAAGCATTGCTTTTTGTTCTTTTTAATTGTCCTTTACTGAAAAAGAGCACAGTTAGATTCTAAAAGTAGCTTGCATGAAAAGCTTTCTTGAGTTGCTGTCTAAGAGTGCTATTTAGAAATTGTTCACAATACTGAGATGTGTATTCACGATGTTTGCACTGAGGCAGGAAGGACAAACAGAAGCTTGACTTACACCTTTCCAGGTCAGGAAAGAGGTGGTTAGAAGTCAGAAACAGCTGTTACGGAAGATGTATATCAGGTCCATTTAAAAGGACAATTATCTCTCTCATGTACACTGGAAATAGGGCTCCACCCACCAATAATCTGTTCTGCCTTTGGAAAGCCCTGGAGTTTCACCTTGCCTGACCTATCCAGCTGAGGTCATTGTTACTGATACATCTGGGGCTTCTTCCTCAGACTTTTTCCTGTCATTGGTAACTTCCCTTCCTCTAACTTGACTGACTCTCAGGTTGACTGCCTCCTGGGTACTACTGAAAGAAACCGAGCTCCTCCAGCCTTGGTGAATAGAAGAGAGCAACTGTTTTTCTTGCCTTCGGCATAGGCAGAGTGATGTCAGGCTGCACATCCACAGATAGTCTCTAAGGCACAAACTTGTGAAGAGATGGACTTAAAGGATGCCTCTGTTCTGTATTTAAACCTCTGTGGATAGTGTTGAGGTCTCTGAGTTAGTAAAATTTGGTCCTGTAGTCAAAATTGTGGACAGGACAAAGTTTGTCTTGAGTTGAAAAAAAAAAAAAGAGAGATCTTTCAGTACCTACTCCAGTTCAGGTGCAGTACCTAGGTGTTTTCACATTTTTCAGCTCATTTAAATCTGACGGCATTCCAGGGAAGTGAACTAACTATTAACAAATGAAGGAACTGAGCTAAAAGAGAGGAAGTAATACATCCAAAGTTAACCAGTTAATAAATGGAAAAGCAAAAATGTTACCTTGGGTCTCATTAATTCTAAAATCCCTTTTAATGTACTCACTATTTTCTATTTGCTTCTTGGTGTTTTTTTTAGCTTTTTCTATTCATACTGACTCTCAGTCAGCTACCATGTTGAAGGAATTTAATAATATAATTCACAGTATTACCTTTTTAAGTTTTGTTTGCATTTGAATAGGAAGCAACCAGGAAATGAAATTTCAGTGGTGCAATTTTAGATATCACTGACAGTTCAGTACAGGAGATATTTCACAATTATAGTATCAGAAGAGGAGGCTGAGGTTTCTAGTGGAACACCGAATAGTCTCAATCATGGAAGAGTCTGAAGTCAGAGGCCATATGTCTTTGTCCTTCTCTGTTGTAAAGTGATATGAACATGCTTGAAAAATGTCTTCTGAAGAGAATGATGAAAAACTGTGTCAGGGTTTCAAACAGAAAATACATCTGAAGGAGGAGATAGTAGCAGAATAAGAATCCCTTTTTATGAGCACCAATATAATTTGGATCTTCTATCCAGCCTCTCAAAAACATCACTATAAATACAAAATCTCACCTATCTCTTTTAACCCTAATTCATTAACATGAACACTCAACATAATTGAGTACTAGTGGAAATGAAACCTTTTTCTTATCACTGGATAAAATGTGTCATGCAATCCTATTTGAGTATATGTTCTGGTATTGTGAATTAAAAGAAAAAATATTTTTTCCTGAGTTTACAGTTAAAAATTATTAGCTCAGACCTTATATTGAATATACAATTGAAAAGTTTATAGAACAATTAGGATCTAGAAATAAGAAAAAATACATGAGACTGAGCCAGCAGAGAGAGCACTTAGATATCGTCCTCAACAACCAAAACAAAGAATCTTTGAAGATTTAATATGTATAAAAATCTGAGCTAAAGAGTGCAAAAATAAAAGGAAGAAGTTCTTACAATCTACTTTGGGAGACAAGCTATGCCTGCCACCCACATACAAATTATACTAGAACAAAGCAAACTGGATGCCATTTTTCTGAATGTCTTCTGTAATCTACCTCAATTCATCTGGTATCTCTATAATGTTACATAATTATCCTTGCTTATGAAGAGTAATGTGTTGTATTCTTTCACTGTTTAACTTATTTCCTAGAATGGAAAATAAACCCAGAGTGTTATCACAATGATTAATAAATAACTCTCAATTCTATTTTTTTAAAATCTTTTTATTTTAAGATAATTTTAGGCTCATAGAATAGTTAAAAAATAGTACAGAGTTCTTACGTACACTTAATTCAGCTTCCCTTAATGTCAACACCTTACATAACCAAAGAGATAAGAATACTTATCACTAAACTAAGAAATTACCATTAGTACTATGCTATTAAACTACAGGCTTTGTTCATATTACACCAGTTTTTCTACTAATGTTCTTTTTTTATGTTCCAGAGTGTAATTCAGGATCCTACACTGCCATTTGGTTGTCATGCATCCGTAGTCTGTTTCAATCTTTGACAGTTCCTCAGTCTTTTGTTGTCTTTCATTACCTTGAGGCTTTTTTTTTAAATTTATTTTTTAATAAATTATAGTTTACACACAATATTATGTTAGTTTCAGGTTACAACATAGTGATTAGACATTTACATATTTATATACTGTATGAAGTGATCACCCAGTAAATCTAGTACCCACCTGATACCATATACAGTTATTACAATATTATTGACTATATTCCCCGTGCAGTACTTTTCATCCCCATGACTATTTTTGTAACTGGCAATTTGTACTTTTTAATCTTTTTCACCTTTTTCTTTTATCCTCACAACCCCCTTCCATCTGGCAACCATCAGTTTGTTCCCTGTATCTATGAGTTTGTTTCTGTGTTGCTTATTTATTTTGTTTTTTGGATTCCATATATAAGTGAAATCATTTGGCTGTTATTTTTCTCTGTCTGATTTATTTCACTTAGCATAATATTCTCTAGGTCGATCTATGTTTTTTATAGCTGAGTAATATTTCTATATAAATATATATACATACATATTTGTGTGTGTATGTGTGTGTGTGTGTATATACACACCACTTCTTTATCCAATCTTCTATTGATGGACACTAAGGTTGCTTTCATATCTTGGCTATTGTAAATAATGTTGCAATGAACAGAGCAGTGCATAGATCTTTTGAATTCGTTGTTTTAGATTCTTCAGATAAATACTTAAAAGCGGAATTGATAGGTCATATGGCAGCTCTATTTTTAATTTTTTAAAGAAACACTGTTTTCCACAGTGGCTGTACCAATGTTCAGTCCCACCAACAGTGCATGATGTTCCCTTTTTTCCACATCCTCACCAAAACTTGTCATTTGTTGATTTATCTGTGATAGCCATTCTGCCAGATGTTGTGATAACTCATTGTGGTTTTGATTTGCATTTTTCTGATGATTAGTGATTTTGGACATCTTTTCATGTGTCTGTTGGCCATCTGAATGTCCTCTTTGGAGAAATGTCTATTCATGTCCTGTGCCCATTTTTTATTTTGGAGAATAGTCTTCAAATTGGGTTTATTTAAAGTTTCCTCATGTTTAGACTAAGATTATGCATTACCAGAAAGAATACCAAAAAGCGATGTGACCATCATCACTGTATCATATCAAGGAGTACATGATGTGGATATATATGCCTTATTATTAGTGATATTAATCTTGTTTAAGGCTATGTCTGCCAGATTTTCCACCGCAAATCATCTTTTGTAATTAATAAGTATTTTTTTAACTTATAATAGGAAATACTTTAAAATATTTAAATGTCCTATTTATCTTTAAATGCCACCCACTAAACAACTCACTTTTGAAGAAAAGGCAAACGTAATCCATAGACAGGAGAACTCTATCAGTGACACTAAAAGCCGATGATAGGTGGCTGTTATGATAATCTTCAAGTAGAGAATCTTTGAATTGCTAAAGGCAGAGCACGTGAAACCAAAAGCACTCTCAAAGGGTATAAGGAGTCAAATAACTTGCGTTAATATCAAAAAAAAAAAAAAACCCTTCTCTTTTCAGTAATTCAAGGGAAGAACAGGAATATAGAGATAAATTGTGAGGAGAAACAGGGAATTCTAGATGGATTACATAGTTTTCAGAGCTACATTATCATTTGTATTTCTTCACTCCTTTTTGCATCGGTAAGTTACATGTTTCACAGATGGTTTAAAAATCATATTTCCCGTGTTCCTCAGATCAACTGCATAAAGAACCATAGGCTTTAGTGTTTTTGAGTCATAAAATGTTGACAGACTATTGAACGCCACTTGTATGATTGGTTTATTAATTTTCTTTTAACACTCAATTACAATATTGCAAGATCTATGTTCAAGTTACATATAAAAATATGCCTTAAATATTTACATGAGAAGCAAGAAATTCATGAACCCTATCTTTGCAGAATTGGCTTGACCCTCCAAGAGTCCTAACTGAATTAACTGTAGCATATACAAAGGAATATCACAGATAATTTATCACAAGAAAACAAGCTATTTGAAATTAATTCATGTAAAATATCAAAATATCTATATTATTAATGACTCAATTATGTATTTTTTCTGAGACAATAATAGCATCAATATCCAATATATATTAATATTTTTTATGTGCCAGTCAGTAAGTTCTTTACACAGATTATCTCATTTAATTGTCATAACTATATGAGGTATCAAGAATTGTGAAGGGCTTGAGATTTTACCCTACTTGCAAGCTAACAAAATAGTCTACCACAGTTTTATGGATGCTGGCATAAGATATAAGACTCTTGGATCAGAGACAAAGGACTTCATTTCCCACAGAAAAAGCAGTAACCAAAGTATCAGCATTTTCTTGGGCCATTTCTCCAAGCAACAATTCCCAGAGGACAACAGGAAGAAGGTGACACATACTGGTGACAATGGTTGCATTACAAGAGAGGAACCCTGATTTAGGGAATTTGAATTCTTTAAAATGAACAATAAGCATGCCATTCATTTTCCTCCAAGGCTATTTTCTGTATAAACATCCTTGAACATATAGGCCAGAACAAAGGCAATCAGTGCCTCTGCTTGCAGGACATACAGAAATGTAAGACGCTCATGGATAATTATCTCCCAACATGATTTAGGTACTATAATTATTCCTCTTACAAATGAGGAACTTTAAGCTTAAAAGAGAACTAAAGGAGCTCTGCAATGAAGATGTACGTGCTTTTTTGGGGGGCGTTTTAGTATTTACATGCTCCACATAAAGTGTTGCAAATTGCACCTGGGTGAGTTTGCAAACTGTACAGGAGTGGGGTTGGGCATAGAGATGCACCCAAGGCAATTTTTTATTAGGTGTCTTGAAAACTAATTGTGCTAATACTAACTTCCATATATAATTTAACACCTACTATGCTCAAATAGGAAGCATGCCGCTGCAGAAAAACACATGCTCTGAAATCAGACAGGACCAACTCATAATTTCAGGTCTTTACTTACTAACTTCTCTGAGGCTCAGTTTCTTCACCTGTGAAATGAGAATCCCTGGTAGGGTCATCATAGGAATTAAATGATATCATGGCTATGAAGCTCCTGTCACAGCATTCTGACACATAGTAAATGTTCAACAATAAAGAACAATAAAGATGACTTGTAGGATCACTGTTGTAAAGTCCCTTTAACGTCTATTGCTCTTACAATTTGGAAAATTCAACAATAGAGTCAGAAAATAATTTTAAGTTCTGTTTTTTTTTTCTGTAAAAAAGCTTTTTAAGCATTTAGAATGTGTCATATTGAATTTAACTTTTTTCGTTCAAAGATTAATTATAAACATGGAGTAAAAACTCTTCAAGCTGTCAAAGCATTAGCTTTTAGCATTGGAATGGATATTGTTCTTTTAAAAGGTCTCCTAATATTTTTTTTAATGACTTGGAGCAAGAAAGCTTGTCATTTTCCTCAGAATAGAGTACAAATGTATGGTGGGAACTGGCTTTGAGATTTCAGTAATCTACATTTGCCGTGTGTGTCCTAGTGATCAATTCAAATGGCCCTGTGACTTTACATTAAGAGAACTATGTTATGTTAAGACACAGCTCTATTTATCTTTTATCCATTCACGTGGAGAGGTGTTGGAAGATGAAATTGCTTTTTACATTTACTCAAAAGTTATACCGCAGCCATTAGATAAAAGCAAGAATAATTGCCTACTCAGTGGGCAGGCTGCTACAGAGGAAGAAATATACTCATCAAACAATTGTGTTTTTCAGCTTTGGCAGATGGAACATCACATTCTTTGGTGAGTCCCTCTATCCTGTAAAATGTAATGATTTGCCCTCCCTGCTGATTGCTAAACAAATTATGTCCACTAAAGCTTGATGTAGATTTGCTTTCGAAAGCCTCTCAACTTTAACTAATAGTTGCAATCCAAATTAACAATAACCAAGGAAGTATGGAAATTATGGGTGTATTTTGGTAATTCACTCCAAACTAAGCTTGTTATCTGCATGAAATACAACCTTGGCTCTATGAATAATTCTCAAAAACATTGAATTTAAAATGAGCACTGGGTAGGATAAACAGTAGTTGAATAATGCTTAAACTCCACCATCTGGTATTTTAGTGTTTTAATGTGAGCTGAATTTCTTTTATTAGGTGTTTATTTGAGATTCTTTCTGTATGGATTCTTTCCTTATGCAGAGGGAGCTCCATAAATTGGGGAGGAGTAAGAGTTACAACTCAGTACCTTTTTCTTTAATAGTAATTCTCTCTTTTTTATATATATATACAGTGATTCTCTTAAGGAGAAACACAAGCTTCAGAACCTCAGCCATATTCCCAAAGAGTCAACTGAAAAATTCCTGAAAGAGTTTGTCTTACCTCAGAGCACTTATTTCTAAGTCTACATAAGGTTGTAAGAGAGAGAAAGAGTTACTCAGGTGGTAGAACTTAAAAAAAAAAATTAGTGACAGGAAACAGATAGTAGATTTGATTAATAATAGGAGACAGGCCAAGACCAAAAAATAATAAATATATAGAAATAGGCTTTGGGAGAAAAATAAGAAATAAGATAAAGAATTTTTGATAAACAAAATGGATATCATGGAAGGAAGATTTAATAAGCTCATCATGCTGGAAAATTCTCAATCAATGTTATTTCCCCAAAAAATTTATATTAAGCTATTCCAGTGACTTAAAGTAAAATTTGCATGAGAATTATTTTTCTTCTTCTTGATGTGAGGAAAGCAATATAAAGTTACACAGAGGAAGCTGGAGACAATAATAATGACATTCACATAGCTCCTTACTATTTACAAAATACTTTCACATGCCTTACCTCCTTGGACAGACACCAAACTGTATAGGCTAGGCAGAACGGATCTTATCATCTCCACTCTACATATCACAAACAGGCTCAGTGGAGGAGCGACAGTATTTTTCAAAATTCTCCTTTTAATTGTTGTATTTCAAATTAGCACTAACAAAAGTGGCAAGGATATTCTGGGTATGTTCCAAGCAAAACTATGATCTGTTTGAAATGTACCTTCCTTCTGACTCCAAAGTCAGTTTTTATTTGATTATACTATATCAACTAAAGAAATCTGACTCCATTAACAACTGAAAAATATGTCCTGGAATAGACCCTTAAGTTCTCTAAGCATTAGGTTACTGAACTAATATTGGTAGAGCAATTCAAATTTTACAAAAGCACTTTTGCATCCTTCATCTCATTTAATGTTTATAGCAACTGTATTAGATAAATATTTCTCTTTTTTAATACAGTAAATTTAAATTCAGAGTTGGTAAATGGCTTACTCAAGATCATGCTGACAATAAGTGTTAGACCTAAGTCTCCACTCAAGATCTCTAAACCACTACCTTATCATGAAATCTGGCATTGGGTTAGATGCTTTCTAAGATCTCTTCCAATTCTATCTTGCCTAACTTCAAAGCCTGAAAATCTATTGTTATTTACATGTCAATAGAATTTTACTGGTAAATTGTATAGTATTTGGAATAAAAAGTAAAATAAAAATCTAGATATTAAAGTACTTCTTGACACCTCCTTTCTGTATGTATGAGGAAAAACAAAAGATGAACCAAAACCTCTCTCCACCCTCAGAATGCATGCTCTGGTTTGGGTCATAATAGATAAAATATCTACTGTCAGAAAAGCACCACAGACAAAATGCTCTGGGAGTCTGAGCAGAGAGGTGGCCTTAAACCTTAAACCATGGGATGGGTTTAAACACTTAGAGACAGAGCAAGGGAATAGAATGATAACCCAGAAAAATCTTGTGTGCTGTCTTCCTTATTAGCATATCTCTCCTCTACCAAAAAAACTTCAGAATGTGTTTTCTTGTAAATGATAATAATATTATTGTCATCTTTATTGTTATTCACTACTGACATAGCCCTCCTAGTAAAATAGTTAGGCAACAATCATTCAGTACCTGAAATAAGATTAGTATCTATACTCAGATACAGAGAGAACCACAAATCCGGAGAGCATACAGATTTTAGGTACAAGCTTCGTCTATGTCTTTAAAGCAGTTTTTTCTTCTGTTCTGTTGTGTCTTCAACAAGATCTGCCAGGAAGTGATTCAAGTGACCAGTGCAAATTTTTCTTTCTCTGTGTCTAAAAACATCGGAATGAATAAAAGGCAAAGGGACAAAATGGAAAAAGAATAGAAACAAAGGACCAAAGCTATTATCCCTGAATAATTGAGATCTGACAGAGTTTTCTACTGCTTATTAAGTTGTACTCTGTGATGTTACCCCAAAGCCAAAACAACTTGTCCACTTATAACTTGTAACAATGTGCAGGGTGCAGATTTTTCTCCATAAAACAAGTAAGATGAATGTCAAAGCAGGCCTTGGAAGATATTGAAAACTGGGAACTCAATAGTGGATGGCTTTGGCAGCAGATTAAATAAGTAATACATGAACATCAATTCCAAACACTCTTTCCATTTAAATTTCAGCACTGCATCAAACATCAGGCAACTGTGTAAGATGAAGTAGGACCAAAGCAGGAAGGAAATTACAATAATGTAGCTTGCAACACAACTTCATTTCAAATAACATCTTTCATATAAACTGATGTCCAAAGTGCTTTACCAAATAAAAGAGTACAAGAAAGTGGACAGCATGTGGTATAAATTACAGAAAACAGTGGTGTAAGGATATTATATGTGACGCAAATTAAAGCATTCCATCATAAAGCCAACAGCAGTGGGAAAGAGCGTGAAGAGGTATAGCAAAGTATATAATTTTAGATGAGGCGTAAGAAACTTGGACATTGATAAGAAAGCCATTTTTCTCCCATTTGTTTTTTAAAATGAAGTACTTACTATTCTCTTTTCGTAGAGCATTTTAAGCTGTGGATGTGATAAAGCTGTATTTTTGATGATTAGTTTGAATATTGCCATTAATCAGAAAATAATGAGGGGTTCTGTGGGTATAAACATCCCCCAGAATGGACGGAGTGTCTAGAATTATTAAGTCTACAGATGACAAAATCCTCTTCCAGGCATTTAGAGCTGGTTGTTTAGAGCATGAACATTGTAATCAGACCAGTCAGATTCATGCCTTAACTCTGTATAGCTCTGGACAATGTATAACTTCTCTTTGCCTCAGTTTCTTCATTTCTAAAATGAAAATTACTGTAATATCTATGTAAAATTATTGTTATAAAGATTAAATAACAAAATACATGAAATGTTTGGCAGTGTCAGTAGCATAGCCACTTAAAATGTTACCTACTCTAAATATTAGGTATGAAGAGGAGGTCCGAGTCCCCATGAGAACTCCAGAACCACCAGCGAGGACCTTTAGATTTGTCAAGGCCCAAGGGTGTTCAGATAAAGTAGTCAGGATTGTCTTGGAGCACTTCCCACAAGGGTTGTGCCACTTGCATACCCGCCTCCAGGGGAGCAAAGCCCAGGCATTCAAAAGGTCACATAACTTTTGGTTTGTGATCAGGAATCCAAAATAACAAAAAACTGATACTCTTTAAAATCCGGTAGGAGATCCAGAGTAGGTCTTTTGTTAAGAGGTTCATGAAAGGAAATCAGGGCACATGAGCTTATCAATTTAACAAGCGATTACTGAGGTTATAGAATCAGGTTTCCCAGCCCCGATACTTCCTCCCTGCTCTTAACTGACTTCCTAAATTATTTCTTTGCTGTGTGACTTTGTTTGTTCCTCCGTCTTAGATAACTTCCATGAATGTACTTCCTGTGGGAACCCACAGTGTCCACTATTCCCCTGGTATTAGTTAACTATTGTTACATAACAAATTACCCCAAACTTAGCACCTTAAAACAACAAACATTCATTGTCACACGATTTCTGAGGACCAGGAATCCAGGAGTAGTTTAGCTATGTGGTTCTGGCTCAAGGTCTCTCACGAGGTCTATGCAAAGTCAAGCTGTCAGTCAGGGCAGCAGGATTGTTTCCCAGTTCACTCATGTGGCTGTCAGCAGATTTCAGTTCTCCACCATGTTGATCTCTTCATAGGATTTCTCACGATACGTAAGCTGGTTTTACCCAGAACAAGTAATCCAAGAAAGTGAGAGAGACTAAGGCAGAATTTGCATTGTTTTCTATAAACTAATCTCAGAAGTAACATATCGTTACTTCCACAGCCTTCTATTGGTCTCACAGACCAACGCTGGTACAATGTGGGGGTGAATAGCAGGATGCAGGGAGCCATGTCCCAACTTGGAGGCTAGCTGCCACACCCCTTATGGGTAACTATTCTTCAGCCCTGGCCACTCTGGACATACTTAGCCTGTAAATGACTATGGTCCAATTTGTCTCTATTACTCTGTTCCTTCCAAGCTAAACTATTGTAAACTACTGAATGATGCCGAAGTTTTCTTTTCTCAAAGCACAGCCAAAACATTTACCCTATTACACATGATATAGATACTTAAGGCTTCTATCTGTTTGTTCTTCCAAGTAAATCTGAATGTTTACTGAAGAGCATTAGCTACTAGAACTCAAGGATCACTTACGTACAACTGACTGTAAAGAATCTAGCATATCATCCTTATTTTTGAAATTAAAAAAAAATTATGATTATCATCAATAAATGAAGCTTCAAAAGAATGCTTCCCTGGAACTGTCTTCTCTCTGGGTTTTTGCTCTTGAGTCATCCTCTTTTCATTAGAATAGCTTTCTAGCCCATACCCCCACATATTTATATTCTTTCTTGTGGCCCAACTTCAGTGACAGAGGGAGCTTCCTCTAGTCCTTCATTCCTTCCCCCTTTTAAAGCTACATTTGCAATTCCTCTGTATTTCTCTCTTTCCATTATTTACACTTTAGGGAGTAAGAGGGGACGAGCTGCAGCTCAGATGACAGAACTTTGTAAAGGGGTAGTCCTGGAAGCCAGTCTGTCAAATGGTGAGCACAGGGAGGAACCCCACAGGTGAAGGGATTGCCAAATCGCTGATTAAAAAAAAAAAAATTCTTAATAGTCATAAAAGGATTCATATGTAGATCCTAGGCTAATATCTTGGAACAAGGGGATATTTACCCTCCTGCAGGTCCCTGATTGTCAATGAGAAAGCGTGACCTTTTAGAGCTGTTTGCTCAGTGACTTAATAAAATCTTGATCCAAACTTGGCTTTGGCATTGGCAGAGCCTAGCATGTTCCCTGGAGCCAGTGGGGTGAGACTGACCCAGGTTTCCTTATCCTTTACTAGCTCAGCACTTCTCAGGGGTGAAATCCTGAACCTTTCTGCTTCTGTGTATGGTTTATTTTTATCTCTCTTTTTATTATAAAAACAACGTAGCAGCTTTCAAAAACATTTGGAAAAAAAAAAGCAGAAGTCCGGTATTTGCAGTACGCAATTGCATGGAAAAACAGAGTCTGAGTTCTGAACCTACATATTCTGTATGTTTACTAAATGAAGTTTCTTAACTACTTTTCCTTGTCCCATTAAAACCCTCATGCGTGCGGGCGCACATACAAACACACACACACACACACACACACACACACACAC
>NW_011888887.1:3420930-3476803 GCF_000151845.1 Pteropus vampyrus | reverse complement strand
ACACACACACACACACACACACACACACACACACTCTCTCTCTCTCTCTCTCTCTCTCGCTCTTTCCCTCTCTCTCTCTCTCTCTTTCTTTCTCTCTCTCTCAATCTTTTTCGGACAGAAAGCCAGAGGCACGTGACGTGCTCCCTCCAATCCTTTGTCCATATGTGTATAAAGTTTCGCACAGTTGCGTCGTAGTTCACATACAGTTTTATTCTTTTTTTTAAATATTCAACATATAACCATAAGCAGTATTTCAATGTTGCTGCATAGCCTTCATAATTCAGCATAGGGAGTTTTGGTGTTTAACAGACCTACGGGCAGGTCCCACCTCTGTCATTTAATAGTTGTATTACCTTGGATAATTAATTAACCTCTCTGGGAATCACTTTGTCACTAAAATAGAGTTAACAATATCTGCCTCATGCTGTCAGGATTAATAAATGAATTACGAGATGCAAAGTCTTAATGCTGGCCTGTACTAAATATCCAATAAATTTTAGCTAAAAATAACCTTATAAAATATAAATGTTTATGTGCTCTGGTATTCCGAGTGGAAAATAAAAGTTATTTTTGCAATATAACCACTCTAACATATGATGGAATGCTTATCATGTACCCACAATCTCTTTAAAGTCCAGTTTCACATTTCACAATTTAAATGAATGTCAAATCATCACGTCGTACACCTTAAACTTGTGTAATATTTTATGTCAAACATATCTCAATAAAGCTAGGGAAAAAAATTAAATTTCAGCCACTTGAGTCTGGTGCTCATCCCTTGTCTCTCAGTGCAGTGTCCTCTCTAATTACAGTCCTTTCATGTGGAAATGTATTTCAGTTGATTCCGCTGTGTCCTTCCTTTCCTTTTTTCATCCCAGATACACATCACTCCTAATAAAAATATTCTGCTAGCATTTATGTTTATGTTAAAGATATTCATGGGCTGATCCCTAGGTTTGTCTGTGATAGTAAACATTGCAGAGGTAGAATTAGAAGTAGAATTTCAGAATGTTTCCATAACTGGGAAATAAGTGGTTAAGCACCCAGTAAAAGAATAGAGGCTTTGCAGAGATCAAATGTGTGTTAATGAGGAAGTTGTCAACTTCACAGGTTCTGTTTGAATTCTTGGGTTAATTGTGAAACCAAGGAAACAGGAAAAATGATTTCTGCTGATCCCTGCAGGGAGAAATGAGGAGCTTTGGCCAGAAAGTTCTTTTCTTTTCTTTTCTTTTTTAATTACTAAAGCTCTGTAAATAAATAAATAGCACTGATTTTACATTTAAAATTTTCTTATTAATATCTATAAATATCGTTAGCCCTGGTGGTAATTAAACAATGAGCAGTGAAATTTTACTAGGGCTGGGCTTTGTTTTGCTTTGTTTTATTTTGTTTTGAGATGGGAGGGAGTGTTTCGATTAGGGAGATATATTAGGCAGAGTGCTTACTTGCAATCTACAAAATCCCCTTTTGCAAATTTGATCAGAAGAATTAATGAAAAGATATTAAACAGTTCACAGAATATCTGGTAGGGCCAAAGGATTGGATAATAAACCTGAACATCCATGAACAATGGCCAACTACTCCTTTTCTAGCAGAAACATCACTGACTCTGCCACTTGGCACTTACGATGCTCAGAACTAGATGCCAGAAGCACGGCCACTCCCTGCCCCCAAGAACTGGATCACTCCACCACCCAGCCAACAGAAAGACCAACATTCCTAGAAACACCTGCCTTTTCTGACATGCTCCCTCCAGATCTGTTTACCAAGGATAATCTGATTAGGGGAAGCTAGGTCACATGCCTGCCCCCTAACGCAGAAAGTCTGGGATTGCAAGTTTTCTGGCTTCCTCTTTGAAAACGTAAGACATAAAATGTGAGAAATTATCACAGTATGAGAAGAGTGTTCAAAGATGTCAGGTAGCTCAGGTAATGAAAGTATATTGCACACTTGGTCATTCTGAGTGTTCTGTGTGTACTGATTGTGAGTTTCCGTCCCTGAGGAGAAATTTACTGCTGCCAAGTACTTCTCAGCTCTCCAGAGATGGACTCCACATTCCTCAAATCCCAGGATTGTTCAAACCCTTTGCTGCCACAGAGAAAACTTGTCGTTCATAAAACATGTAGCCCTGCTTTCTCCATTCTTCCCCTCACCACCATACCTAGTATTAGCATGGGATATTGAGATAATGAAAGTAAAACTAATAAACCTTTCTGTGTGTGTGTGTGTGTGTGTGTGTGTAAATGTAATAGACATCACATACTGCTATGGAGGAGCTCATGATCGCACCTCTGATTTGTGATTAGATATAACTGTAACAAAAGAAAAGATTAAATTGTTTCTTAGAAATTTGATGGCATATGAGGGAAATAGGATGTATAAGTAAGATAATTAGAAAATGTCTAGTAATACAAGGAAATATATAATTTCACCATTATTAGGCATGTGATCCATAGGCAGAATGCTAATTATTCACTCTCACTGGAAATATAATGATTAAAATGGTCAATGTTTCCAAATAATAACTTGTAGAGTAGTTAGATGGGAAGAAAATAAACCTGCTCTTCAATGGTATCTTTAGAAACTTTATTAATCTTTGACATTCACAGTTAAGAAGGATTCAATCTGGTTTTTGTTAACTCTAATTATAGGCCAAATAATTAGTATATGTAGAGAATTAATAAAGATCTGTCAAGGTAATCACAAACCAGTTCTGAATAACTGATTTTGCTAATGATGAGTTTCTCACTGAATCATGTGTAATCATCTGTACTGGAAATTTTCTCTAATGCTATTTAATATATTCTGCAATATCTTTTAAATTGAAAATATAGTATGTTTATTGGAAAACATTTAGAAATATAGATAAGCAAAAAAAGGAAGAAAAGAAATCTTACCACCTTCTGTGTATTAGTCTCCTCAGGCTGCCATAACAAAATACCACAGATGGGGTGGCTTAAACAACAGAAATTTATTTTCTCACAATTCTGGAGGCTAGAAGTCCCAGATCAAGGTGTTGGCCAATTTTGTTCCTGGTGAGACCTCTCTTTCTGGCTTGTAGATGGCTACTTTCTCACTATGTCCTTACATGGTGGCGAGAGAGTGAAAAACCTTTCTGGTGTCACTAACCCTAATTACCTCCCAAAGATTTCATCTCTGAATACCATGATATTGGAGGTTATGGCTTCACCATATAAAATTTGAGAACACACAAACATTCAGCCTGTAACATCACAATTCAGAATATAACCCTTGTTGAACATTTCAATTCTGGGTTGGTTTGTTTGTTTTGCATAAGAACAAAAACAAATTTTATAAAAAATGAAAACATACTGATTCATAAAATATACTAATTCTCTGCTTTTCATTTAATGCTATTCTGAGAATATCTTTCCACTTAATTGTGTCATTACATAATTGAATATGTAATAATATTTTAAATGTTTTTAAATATTCTATAGCATTAGGATTAATAATAGCATAGAATTCTAATGTACATATATACTCTAATTAGTTTCCAAATTCATCTATTGATGACCATTTGTTTTTTATAATTTTTAGATATTTTAAATAGTGCTATGAAGAATATTCTTATAATCATATCTATGTTGCCTGCCCAAAATTATTGAGTAGTGGAATTTCTGGGGCAAAAGGGAAGCATATTATAAGGCTTTTGATAACACTGGCTAATTTTCCTTGAGAGAGTTTACTCCAAATATATTCTCAACTAGCAATCTAAAAAAGTCTGTTCTTGATGTCTTCATCCTTAACCAATATTAACACAGAGCATCATCAATTTAAAATTTTTACCAAAGATATGATACTTGTTTTAATTTAGTTTTTTATTGTTCTATAGAAGTTTTTAATCAAGCTTTACTCTTAGAGGTTCTGTCTATCATTAGAAAGGTCTTCTCCACTTCAAAATTAAATAAGCTTTCATATGCATTTTAATCTTACACTTTTAAAACCTGTCATGTACATCTACATTTAAATACATCTCGAGTTTATTTTAGAGTTAAATATATTTTTTTTCAAGTGTCTAGCAAGGTGTCCCAATGTTTTTTTGGAATTTTATTTCCTACACGAAGAAAAAATTCTAATTAGTAAAATATAAAACTAGGCCTCATTTTAGAGTCCGTAACTGTTAAGTAGTACTCATAGGATAGACTCTGAAGATTATGTTATTATAAGTCATATAGATTAACTCTAGCCAGCCGTTGGTAGTTATTTCTAAAACATTATGTGAACATGCCCTATGATATCTCCCTGAATAACAGTCCTAAAAATTAAATCTCCACATACACAATCTGGCTCCAGCAAGGGAGGTTGTACATAATTTTCTCTGTAAGCATGCCTCATTCTAATCTTGAAATCAGCAACACTTAGAACTACAAACATCATTAATGTCGATGTGTCGAATTAATCCTTGCTGTTTCTTGGCACTTCCAACATGGATATTGATTGCTATCATGATTTTTTTAAACACAAATAGCTATCCAATAAAACCTGGAAGTACATTTCCCAATTCACTTAGAACTTCAAATTGCTACTAGATGGGGTCATTAAGTCTTTACCAAACTGGATCCAGTATGATGTAATGATTTTAAAGCAAAAGATCTATAATGGTTTAAACAATCCTATGCAGGTAATTTTTAACTCATCTCTGAACAATGACATTAGTTGACTTAGAATGAATGTCAAATTTATTTTTTTAATAAAAATTTGTTAGTAAATATTTCAAGTCAGCATTAAAAGCTTTCTTCTCAAGATGAAACACAAAAATCCATAGCATTACTATATATGTACTCACAATAACCAATTGTAAAACATAATATATGATAAGATCCCATTCACAATAGGTACAAAAAATATAAAGTACTCAAGAACAATTAACAAAAGATGCATAAGGCCTTTATACAGAAAATTGTCAGTCAAACATTATTAAACAGCATTAAAAAATCCTAAGGAAAATGAAGAGATATACGATGTTCATGGATGGGAAACTAAATAATACAACTATATCAGTTTATCCAGATTATTCTACATTTTAGATACAATTCCAATCATCCAAATACAGTTGTTTGTATAACTTAACAAGTTAATAACAAGCTAATACTAAATCCATATATAATAACACATGACTTAAAATTGTTTAGTTTGAAGAAGAACAATGGGGAGGGGTAACTTGCTTTATTTGAAAAATAAAGTATAATACAAACAAAAATCCATCAAGGTATCCCAGAAATCAGAAAAAACAGAATTGGTGGAAAATATTAACCAATTTAATAAAATTAAATTTTTATGTGACTTGAGACAAAAAAAATTCCAGGTCAACTAAGAACTTAGACATTTTCAACTATAGCTTTAAAACAGTGAGAAGAAAATGTAGTGGTTTTTTTTTTAATTCCCAAGATAGAGAATTTCTTAAATAAGATGCCAAAAGCATCAAAATATAACACAAATTAGAGAAAAGACAAACTCTGGACCAGGATATTGACAACACATACGAATACACATGTACTTTTTACAGATAAAATTTACTTAAATAAATACTCCAATATAAAAATAGACAGTCAACTTATAGTACAGGAAAACTAAATAGCCAATAAACACAGGAAAAGATGTTTAAGTTCACTACTATTAAGAAAATACAGATTAAAACTACAGAAAGTCACCTGTCCACTGGTGAAAGTTTAAAAATCTGTTAACTCTAAGTTTTGTGATAATGTATAGAATCTGGAACTTCTATCTACTACTTGTAGAATGTAAATTGGTCATCATTCTCTAGAATAACTTGTCAGTATCAAATAAGGTTCATGATGCTCATATCTACAACCCAGCAATTCCTCTTCTAGATACATATTATAGAAGCAACATCTTTTTTAAGAGCAAAAATTTGGAAACAACCTAAGTGTTCTATCGATAGGTGCATGAGTAAGTAAGTGTGGTTTTTATAGTGTTATATTATTTTAGAATGTATATAAGTTGTTTATGGATATTTATTAAATTATAAGGAAATTCTTGAAAATGATAAGTATCAAGTTATTTCTGGAAAGGGTGGAAAGGGAGAAACAGTAAACTTCAACTGTTTCATTTCTTTTCTAAAATAATAAATCTAAAACAAATAGGGAAAATGTCGAGATTTGATAAAGCTGAGTAGCAAGTACATGGGTATTCAGTATATATTTAAAATATGTCATAAAGTAAGGGACACTTTTTACTCTATCATTCAAGTTTCATTTTTAAAGAAATAAGAAAAGCATTCTGATATGTCAGTTCGTCTATCCCTAATAGCTTTACGGTTAGGTGTTTTATAGTCATTTTTACAATACTATCTTATTTTTTTCTATTTAAGGAACAATATTAATAGAAAATAGAAAAGCAGGTTCTATTTTATTTTTGTAATTATTACTTCTAGCACTTCTTCACAAGAAATAGTATTTTCGTTTTGGTTTTTCCTTTTGAGAAGCAGTGATATTTCTTTGTACCTCTAGAGGCATACAGACCATTAAAATCATGTTTCCAGAGCCCTATGATATAACTGGAAGGGTCTTTTTAAGTGTATTTTTTGTTATTTGCTTTGGTTATCAGAGGCACCCAGCTACCCTAGGCCAGCCAAAAAAAAAAAAAGCCAAGAAAAAGAAATTACAACTGTATCCTTTGTGGAACAAAGATACAGTTCTGCTGACCAGATTCCTCCAGCCCATGCTTCTTTCTCTTTCACATTTGCCATTTTTTTTTTGAAAAAAAATTTAAGGCTCCAATTTACAAATTATCATATTAAATTATACATTGAGTAAGGGAGAAAAAAAATCTTAGCCATAGCACTCTAGGAACCTGGATCAAAAGGCAAGAGCTATTCTTTCACACTATTACCAGTCTTCACCAAATAAATTAATATGCAAGAGACTTTTTAACTTTCAGCTTCCCATAAATTATACCCAATTACCTGAAGTAATGGTAGAAAAGTTGAGTGTGTGTATTATCGCTGAGTCAACTCTGACTCCTGGCAACCCTGTGAATGAGGGACATCCACAATGTTCTGTCCTCAGCCCTGCTCAGCTCCTGCAGACTAATTGTGGAGTCAATCGATCTCATGTTCTGTCTTCTTCTTTTCCTGCTGCTTTCTGTTTTTCCCAGCATTATTGTCTTTTCCAAAGAACCCTGCCTTCTCAGATGTACCCAAGTAGGGCATTTTCAGTTTTGTTATTTTTGCCTCCAGCAGTGTTTCAGGTTTAATTTGCTCTCCTTGTGTGTGTTTCTGGTGATCCAGGGTATCCATAGAGCTCTCCTACAACATCATATTTCAAATGAATCAATTTTTTTTTTCCTATCAGCCTTCTACACTATCCAACTTTCACGTCTGTACATAGTAATTGAGACAACAGGGGTGCAGATGATCTTAGCCTAGGCATCTAATGACACATCTTTGCTCTTGATGATCTTTCCTAAATCTTCTATTGCTCCTCTTCATAGTCTCACCTTTCTCTTGGTTTCTTGGCTGTAGTCTTCATTTGAATTGATGGCTGAACCAAGTTAAGCAAAATTTTTAACAATTTCAGTGTCCTCATCATCTATATTAAAGTTGTGTATTTGTTCTGTAGTCATAATTTTATTGTCTTCTTTATGTTCAAATGCAGAACTTTCTTCTTTCACTTTCATTAGAAGTTATTTCAAATTATCGCTACTTTCTGCCAATAAAATGGTATCATCTGTATATCTTAAGTTATTGATATTTCTCCCACCAACTTTCACTCCTCCTTCCTCTGAGTCTAGCCTAGTTTTTCAGGTATGTTCTTTGTGCAGATTAAAAAGAAGGAGATAAAATGCACCTTTGTCTGATAACTTTGCCTATGAGAAACCATTCTTTCCTCTTTCCTGACAGTGGCTTCCTGTCCACGATACAGGCCGTGCATCAGGGCAGTTAAGCGCTGAGACATGCCCGTTTCTTTCAGAATGACCTATGGTTTTTCCTTACTGATGCAGTCAAAGGCTGTACTGTAGTCTGTAAAACATAGACTAACCTTCTTATGAAATTCTTTGGAGCACTCCAGTATCCAACGAGTACCAGCAATTAGATTTCAAGTGCCTCTTCCTTTTCTGAATCCAGCTTGAACATCTGGCATTTCTTGTTCCACATAAGGTAGAAGCCTTGTTACATCACCTGAGCATCACTTTACTTGTGTGGGAAATTAGAGCAATGGTTCTGTAGTTACTCTTTGGCATCTCCTTTCTTAGAGACTGGATGTATATTGAATGTTTCCTGTCCATAGACCATTGTTTTGTTTTGTTTTTCATATTTGTTAATATATTCTGGCTAGGATCTTGATAAATTCAATCTCTGTGACTTAGAATAATTTTATCAGTACCCCATCTAACCCTGGTGATTTATTTCTTCCCAGTACTTTCAGGGCAGCTTTCACTTCACTTTCAATTCTAAAAATTCTTCCTCGTAGGAATCTTCTTCAAAGGAATCTGCCATCCTTTTGTCTCTCCTATATAGATTTTCAAAATACTGTTTCCACCTTCCCTTTATTTTATCCTGGTCAAATAATGTGCTTCCTGTTGGTCATTCATCATTACTAATCCAGGTTTTAATTTCTCTTTTATTTCTTGCATCTTCTTGTAAAGACCTCTCGTTTTTCCTTTTTCGTTATTCTGTCTCTTTGCATTGACTATTGTAATAGTTCTCTGTGTCTCTACATGATAGTCGTTGAGAAACTGCGTTCAGAATTCTAATCAGCTTTTGTCATCTTTTACTTTTGCCTCTCACCTGTCATTAATGATTTTCGTGTTTATTTTCTGTTATTGATCTTGATTTTTCATTCCTTTTTACTTCCAGCATTGTCTTTTCACATTCTTCCCTAATAATATTTCTAGTTTCAGTCCATAGTTCTTCTGGTTCTCAGTCAATTAAGTTTAACAGTGCAAATCTGTTTTTTTATGTGGACTTTAAATCCATCAAGAATATTAGTTATGTGATATTTAAGGAAGGTTTATAGTGATTCATTTACATTTCATGAGAAACAAGATTGACATTTTTATCTCTCCCTATATATCTTTACCCTAAATCAACTATCCTCTGTGTTGTCATTCCTCAAAATCATGGAATTCACATGCCTCTCCATCTGATCAAGGGAAAATGTCAGAATATAAATGCCAACTCTGTTCCCCATCTTAGATTTGCAAGAAAAGGAAGAAAATATGAGAGTCATCAAGGGAGAAAGTGCTTGAATGAAAGAGATAATATTTTCCTTTCTTTTTAAAAAATTGCTTTTAGGGAATATTCACTTGCTGAAGAATTAAGTATATGGTTGTCAGTTGTTCAATTGTGGCTAAGGTTTAGAAGACTATGAGATGGGTCTACCAGCTTCTGGTTTACATGGTCTGCTAAGTTAGGATTAAGTATGGGTCGAATTTGCCACTTGGGTATATTCTAAGAGTTGCCCATGGAATTAATTATTTATAATCTTTTTCTGATTATTACAGAAAATTTGGAAAATATAGTTTATTTATAATGTTTTCACCTAGCATTGCTTCGTAAACAGAATATTAAATAAGAGTAAATGTTTAAAAGTTTTAAAGTTTTCAGATTTTAAAATGGACCCAAATAGAACTAATATTTTCAATAAAATGAATAAGCATGCTCGAGTAATGTTTTACTGGAATAGTTGGATATGAGTTGGTCAGTCTAAGAAATTATCTTTCTAATTCAGATTTGAAAATACTTCTCAAAAGTCATTTCTCTAAATAGCATTGTATTAAGTTTTAAAGTATTAAACTCGTCTCAATACAATTCAACAATCATTTGAGAATTTACTGAGAGCGAAATTGTTCTTGTTCTTCCTATCCTTCCAATTCTGTTTGTCACATGATTGAGGAAAAACAATTAGCCCCCTACGGAGTCATAAACAAGATAAGATAAGGAACAAAATATTAAAGTCCATTTACGGTCTTTCCCAAGTTCCATTAGAATCATTATTTGTATTGTACCTAATCCAGTGTTTGGTTGCAAGGTACATTTCAGTGTTCACTCAAATGCAGGTTTGTATACTTTTCTCTATCTGGAATAGTACAAGTAGTCTTTGTTTATGTCCACAGTGCATTCCTAGAAACCATATCATATTGGGATCTGTGGTAGCACAGATCATTTTCCTCCATAAGACTAGTATCTTAACTGAGGGTCATAGTCCTAAGTATGAGACACACAAAAAATAAACTGTAGCTCTTCCCAGCTAAACTTGCCATAAAAACAAAGTTTCAACAATGATGTACATCCATAATAATTTAAACAGTAAAAATCATATTCCAAATCATAAAGTGGGCATGAGGCTTCCATCTACACAGTGGGCAATTAAACCTATAGCACATAAAAATATCAAATTCAGCTATAATACATCGACCATAAATAAATTTAATAAATTCAATCAACATTAATTTTCTGTTCCATTGTAGAATTTCAAAGGAAGGGTAACTTGTTTTTGTTGTCTCATGATTTTTAAAATAAACCCAAGGAATCCACAAATATGTCTCCTCTTTTTTTCTTTATAAATATCCAAATACAGTCATTCAAAATCATTCTACAGAATAGAGAGTTTAATGAATGACTTTAAAGATGACTATAAGAAAAAAGATGACAATGACAATGGTAGGGACCTCATTTGAAAGCATCTTTTCTCATTTAGCTCTCCCAGTGCCTCAACTTATTCAAAGCTGTCTTTGTGGCTATTCTGAAGTTGATGAACACATTGCTTCAAGGTCTTACATCATCTCCTTCCCCGATCTGTTGGCACTGTCCAATGCAGTTTTCTTTGCCCACACTGCACAAGAAATGAATTGGGTGGGTGAAAGCATGAGGAATGGATTTGAGAGATGTCATGACCATAGATTCAGCAGAGCTTGACTAAAGACAAGACATGATGGATTTAAAATGTCTTTACATTCTTTGCTACTTTTTCCATCTACAGACTCCTTAGTGGTCTTTGTGACTTGCTTGATCAAAGTGGCAAAGGTAGCATGCTGAGACTTGTGAGGCTAGGTCATAAGAGGTTTTGCAGCTTCTTCCTGGGTCTCTTGGAACACTTCATTTTGTTACTCATCTTCTGTGCTGTGAAGAAGCCCAAGAAACCCTGTGGAGACATCCCCATGGAGGAGAACAGAGGCCCCCAACTGACAGCCCAGCTAAGCTCTCAGCTGCCAGCCAGCACTATCTTGCCAGCTGTGAATGAACCATCTTGAGCCATACCAGATGACATCATTTGGAGAAGACGAAAGGCTGTTCCTGCTGGGTCCTACCCTAACTGCAGATTTTTGAGCAATTAATAAAATATTAGTAAGTGGTTGTGTTGTTTTAAGCTAACAAGTTTGAGGGCAGTTTGTTATGCAGTATTAGCTACCTAGAAAGGGGAGAAAGGTAGAGAAGAAAAACAAATTTAATGTTTTAAGCCTGGATAAAACAAGAGGATAACACTTTTTCCAGGAGAGAAAGCAAAGAAAAGGGTTGAAGATAGAACATTTGATTGTACTAGTGTCAAGAAACATAGGCATATGAGGGTTATTGCTGGGGACCAGTGAAATTTTTGATGTGGATTTCATTTTGCTTATTAGCCATGATATCATATCTATCTCTATAAAATTCAATTAATTCTAGAGTGAACTGCAAGTTTATTTAAAAATATACATGACGGGAAGAGGAAGCTTTTAAGAAAATAATAATAGATCATTACTAAGTAATTAGGATAGTATATTATAATTAACTTTTATAGGATATGAATTGTGCAAATAATAAATCAGATCAATATTGGTCTTTAATTCTTCCCAGAAAGCAAATTATCTGAAAATTCATGGAACAGCAACATTCAAAACTACTTTTTCTCTTTGTCTCCGGTAGGTGTGAGGGGGCTTCCAGATTTTGTACCCCTAAACAGTGTTCTGCAGAGGTCACTTTTATGAGAATATATGAACCCAAAAATGAGTCTCAAGAGAAGATTCTTATATTTCAGAGAAATCAATATACTTTGTCTGTAAATAAGTGATATATACATCACTTATTAAATATATATATATTTGAAAGTTCCTTTAGGGAATGTTAAGTAGTAGTAAACTTTTATCTGAAAATATCTTTATTTTACTCCAGTTATTTAAAAGTGTTGGCTGGACTTGTGCCTACAGGTACATGGCATTTAAATGCTCTGCTTGGTCATACAATGTAGCCATATGAAAACAGTAAGCCTCCTTTTTCTCTAAAAGTAGGTGAACTCCTAAGTAATTTGGAACTTTAATGAATAACTTTGGAGATAAACTATTGCTGGAATAACATGAAGCTAAATAATTGGGTAGAACTATAACTTTCACCTCTACTTATAGCTCATTGCGTCAAATAATTTCCAAGAAATGACTTTAATCAATACATTCAGTATGGAAGGTTTACATTTTGCACTCCATCCACTTTATTAAGGCAAATTATGGCAACTTTTTTTTTCAGTTTGAGTTGACATTCAGTATTATTTTATATTAGTTTCAGATGTGCAGCATAGTAGTTAGACATTTATATAATTTACGAAGTGGTTGCCCCAATTAGTCTAGTACCCACCTGGCACTACACATAGTTATTACAATATTACTGACTCTATTCCCTATGCTGTACTTGACTTCCCCATGACTATTTTGTAACTACCAATTTGTACTTCTTGATCCCTGAACCTTTTTCACCCAGCCCCCCACACCCTCCTAATTTGGCAATTACTGGTTTGTTCTCTGTACCTACTAATCTGTTCTTGTTGTTTATTAATTTATTTTGTTCCTTAGATTCCACATACAAGTGAAATCATATGATATTTGTCTTTATCTGACTTATTTCACTTAGTATAATACCCTCTAGGTCCATCCATGTTGTTACAAATGGTAAGATTTTATTTTTTTATAGCTGAGTAATATTCCATTGTATATATATTCCACATCTTCTTTATTTAATCATCTATTGATGGGCACTTAGATTGCTTCCATATTTTGGTTATTGTAAATAGCAGTGCAGTGAACATAGGGTTGCATATATCCTTTTGAATTCGTGTTTTGTTTTGTTTTTGATAAATACCCAGAAGTGGAATTGCTGGGTCACAAAGTAGTTCTATATTTAATATTTTGAGGAACCTCCAAACTGTTTTCCATAGTAGCTGTATCAATTTAGAATCCCACCAACAATGCACAAGAGTTCCCTTTTCTTTACATCCTCGCTAACATTTGTTCTTTGATTTGTTGATGATAGCCATTCTGACAGATGTGAGGTGAAATCTCATTATGGTTTTAATTTGCAATTTCCTGATAATTAGTGACATCAAGCATCTTTTCATGTCTTTTGGCTACTTGTATATCCTCTTTGGAGAAATGTCCATTCAGGTCATTTGCCCATTTTTAAATTGTATTGTTTGGGTTTTGTTTTGGTTTTTGGAGGTTTTTTTTGGTGTTGAGTTGTATGAGTTCTTTAAAATTTGGGATGTTAACCCCTTGTCAGATGGGTGGATACCTTCTCCCATTCAGTAGGTTGTCTTTTCTCTTTCTTGATAGTTTCCTTTGCTGTGAAAAAACTTTTTAGTTTGTTGTGGTCCCATTTGTTTATTTTTTCTTTTGTTTACCTTGCTTGAGGAGATATATCAGAAAAATATTACTAAAGCAATGTCAGAGAGTTTGCTGCCTATGTTTTCTTCTAGGAGTTTTATGGTTTCAGGTCTTACATTTAAGTCTTTAATCCATTTTAAGTTTATTCTTGTATATGGTGTAAGAAGATGATCTAGTCTCATTTTTTGCATGTATCTGTCCAGTTTTTCCAACACTATTTATTGAATATACTGCCTTTATCCCATTGTCTATTCTTGCCTCTTTCGTCATAGATTAAATGACCATGTAGGTGTGGATTTATTTCTGTTCTCTCTATTTTATTCCACTGATCTATGTGTCTGTTTTCATGCCAGTCCCATGCTGTTTTGATTACAAGAGCCTTGTAGTATAGTTTGATATCAGGTAGCTGATACCATCAACTATATTCTTCTTTCTTAAGATTGCTATGGCTATTCAGTGTTTTTTATGGTTCCATATTAATTATGGATTATTTCTTCTAGTTCTGTGAAAAATGCCATTGGTATTTTTATAGGGATTGCATTAAATCTATAGATTGCTTTGGGTAGTATGGACATTTTAATAATGTTAATTCTTCTGATCCATGAGCATGGTATATGCTTCCATTTATATGTATCTTCGATTGCTTTCTTCAATGACTTATAATTTTCTAAGTATAGATCTTTTTACATTCTTGGTTAAATGTATTCCTAGGTATTTTTTCATGCAATTGTAAATGGGATTTTTTCTTAATTTCTCTTTCTGATAGTTCTTTATTGGTGTATAAAAATGTAACCAATTTCTGAAAATTAATTTTGTATCCTGCTACTTTACTGAATTCATGTATTAGTTCTGACAATGTTTTGGTGGAATCTTTAGGGTTCTCCATATGTAGTATCATATCGTCTGCAAATAATGATGGTTTTATTTTTTCCTTTTTAACATAGATGCTTTTTATTTCTTTTTCTTGTCTGATTGCTGTGGCTAGGACTGCCTGTACCATGTTGAATAAAAGTGGCGAGAGTGGACATTCTTGTCTTGTTCCCAATCTTAAGGAAAATGCTTTTAGCTCTCCCCACATTGAGCATGAAGTTAGCTGTGGGTTTGTCATATGTGGCCTTTATTATGTTGAGGTTTATTCCCTCTTTTCCCACTTTGCTGAGAGTTTTTATCATAAATGGATGCTGGATGTAGTCAAACGCTTTTTCTGCATTTATTGATATGATCATATGATTTTTATCTTTCAATTTGTTAATGTGGTGTATCGCATTAATTCATTTGCTGATATTGAACCAACCTTGCATCCCCGGAATAAATCCAACTCAATCATGATGTATGATCTTTTTAATGTATTGCTGAATTTGGTTTGCTAATATTTTTTTGAGGATTTTGGCATCTATGTTCGTCAGAGTTACCAGCCTATAATTTTCTTTTTTGTAATGTCTTTGGCTGGTTTTGGATCAGGGTAATGGTAGCCTCATAGAATGAGGTTGGGAGCCTTCCTTCCTCTTGAATTTTTTGGAATAGCTTGAGAAGAATAGGTGTTAATTCTTTTTTGATTGTTTGGTAAAATTCACCTGTGAAGCTCTCTGGTCCTGAACTTTCGTTTGTTGGATTTTTCGATTACTGATTTGATTTTGTTAGTAGTAATTGGTCAGTTCATATTTTATGTTTCTTTTGACTCAGTCATGGAAGATTGTATGTTTCTGCAAATGTATCCATTTCTTCCAGATTGTCCAATTTGTTGGCATGTAATTGCTCGTAGTATTTTCTTATAATCCTTTGTATTTCTGTGGAGTCAGTTGTCACTTCTCTTTTATTTCTGATTTATTTCTTTGGATCTTCTCTCTTTTTTTTCTTGATGAGTCTAGTTAAAGGTTTATCAATTTTGTTTATCTTTTCAAAGAACCAGCTCTTGGTTTCATTGATCTTTCATATTGCTTTTTTAGACTCATTATTTATTTCTGCTCTGATTTTTATTATTTTCTTCCTTCTATTCACTTTGGGCTTTGTTTGCTGTTCTTCTAGATCCGTTAGATGTAAGATTAGATTGTTTATTTGAGTTTTCTCTTGTTTCTTGAAGTAGGCCTGTTTTGCTAATTTCCCTCTTAGGACTGCCTTCTCTGTGTCCCATAGATTTGGGGTCATTATATTTTCATTTTCATTTGTTTCAAGATATCTTTTGGTTTTTTACTTGCTCTCATTATTAACCCATTCATTGTTTAGTAGCATATTATATAGCCTCCATGTATGTTTCTGTATTTTTCCTTTTTTTTTTGTAATTGATTTCTAGTTTCATACCACTGTGGTTGGAGAAGACATTTGATATGATTTCAGTCTTCTTAAATTTACTGAGACTTGTTTTGTGCCCTAACGTGGTCTATCTTGGAAAATATTTCACATGCACTTGAGAGGAATGTATATTCTGTTGCTTTGGGGTGAAACACTATAAAAGTACCAATTAATCCATCTGGTCTAGTGCAGCAGTCCCCAGCCTTTTTGGCACCAGGGACCAGTGCTCCTATGAGAATCTAATGCCTGAATATCCAAGGTAGAGCTGAAGCGGTGATGCTAGTGCTGGAGAGCGGCTGCAAATACAGATGAAGCTTTGCTTGCTCGCCTGCCACTCACTTGCTATTCACCCCAGTTCCTAACAGGCCATGGACCGGTACTGGTCCATGTCTCGGGGGTCAGGGACCCCTGGTCTAGTATGTTGTTTAAGGCCACTGTTTCCTTGTGATTTTCTGTCTGGAAGATCTGTCCATTGTTATCAGTGGAGTGTTAAAGTGCCCAACCATGACTGTATTACTGTCAATCTCTCCATTTATGTCTGTCAATATTTGCTTTATATATTTAGGTGCTCCTATGTTGGGTGCATAAATGGTAACATTATAGCCTTTGTATTAAAGTCTATTTTGTCCGACACAAGTATTGATACCCCACTTTTTTTTCATTTCTATTTGCATGAAATATCTGTTTCTCTTCCTTTATTTTCAGTTTGTGTGTGTCCTTCATTCTGAAGTGGGTCTCTTGTAGACAGCATTGGCAACTATTTTTTTTTAAAGATTTCAGTCATTCGATTCTAAAGTTGAAATTGGAATTATTTATATTTAATATTTTCTTATGTCGAAAAGTTTTAAGGAGGTAACTTACAGCATCTCTTTAGTGAACCAAGAGTCAGTATATTTTTACAGCTCTTAACTTTTTATGAAATGGCTTTCACCTTTTTCAGAATAGGTACAAACAGAAAAAATATTGAAATTCCTTTCATCTGCTATCCCATCAACTGTGAATATTCTTTGTATGCAAAATACATGGCATACCTTAGGAAAAAAAAGGAGAAATGAAGGGAGGGAAGAAAGGGCAGGGGCTCCCTTAGAAACTTGTTTATGCAACACATTAAGAATTAACCTGAAACTTTTTTGTTCAGTCTCTGACTGTGATTTACAAAATGCAAATATATGCTTGTATCTGTAGGATAATATCTCATAGATTGGGAAGATGTAATTCCAATGGGGGAATCTGGTTTGAATTATTAAGCATTATCTTATCTCTCACTATCATTAATGCTATCTGGGTCTGCCTCACAGGCCTCATGGTATGACTTTTATTAGGGCCATCTGCTAGTAGCCATGCCAAAAATCTAGATCTTGCTAAGTCTGCTGCTGAAAATATAATGGAAAAGACAATACTGTTTACCATTCTGCTACAGTGACTAACACAGCACCGGGTAGAGTTTGGCTTTGATTTATAAAGCTTGAAAAGGTTTGAGTGTATGTGACTGAGATTGTTCTCTGTGCTATATAAAATCAGAACAGCTGATATCAGAAGTGGTTATAAGGCTCATAATAACTACAACTTGGTGAGTGACCACACATACCAGGGACTTTGCTAAGCTTTTTATATTATTGGACTCAATTCATTACAAAAGCCCTGCATGGTAGTATTGTTATACCTGTTTTGAAGATAGGGAAGTAGAGGTTAAATAACTTTGTAAAGATCCAGAATTTCAACTCCAGATCATCAGTCTGCAAAGATCCTTCTCTTTTCAGAACCCCTACACTTGTATTCAAAACTGCTATCTTCACCCAAGAGCTATTGAGTGGCCAGGCCATTGCCATGAATGGTATTTGGTGTAGAGTACATGTGAGTTCCCAAATTTATTTAGGGAGAACTACCATTAAAGTTCTCCTATGGAAATCTAAGCCCTAGAACTTCTTTTTTTAATCAATGTCAATTTGATAGTTTTATCCTGGTCAAGATACTCAAACATGAGGAGTCTAAGAGCAAATATTATATCTCGGAAATTTGAGAGAGAATTGATTCATTCATTCCACACTGTGTGTCAAGCACTGGGTTTGACATTAGCAATAATGACATGTAGATAGCCTTGACCTTGATGAGCCCGCAGTGATATCTCTTCTTTAAGGTCCAATGAAACAAAAGACAATGTTATTGGGGTAGAGAGAATATATTAAAGGGAACAAATGGAAGCTCCAAATTGCTAAGTCTGAAAACTGTTGAACAGCTGAATTCAACACCAGATTATTTTAGGGCAGGTAAAAATATTGATCTCTCCCAGGACCAACAATAAGGCTCCTTCTTTCAAAATAAATGTCAAAATATCATTCTGTTATGAATTCCCAGACAGAAATTGAAGCTTGCTGATGTACTTTAAATTCTACCAAAGGATTAAAAAGGAGAAGAAATATAAGAGAAGCTTTGGACATGGTTGGGTACCCTAATAATGGTTAATTCATCTTAATTCTGCTTGCAAACACTCTTGATATTGAATAACAAGAAGAAATTAAGATGTAGTACATGAAGCATGTTTTGCCAGGAGAAGCAGTTTAATCTGTGACCTATGACATGGATTTTGTTATCTAATACATTTGACCTTTGAACAATATGGAGGTTAAGGGCACCGATACCCACCCAATCGAAAATCTGCATGTAACTTTTGACTTTCCAAAAAACTTAACTGCTAATACCCTACTGTTGACCAGAAGTCTTACCAATATCAATTAACTCATGTTTTGAATATTATATACTATATTCCTGCAATAAAGTAAGCTAAAGAAATGAAAAGGTCATTAAGAAAATCATAAGGAAGAAAAAATACATTTACAGTATTTACTGCAAAAAACCCACTGTAAGTGGACTTGCACAGTTAAAACCCATTTTTCTCAATGGTCAACTATACTTCTTTTTGAAGACTTTCTGTGCATACATCCTATTTATTTCTCCTGCTCTGTGCTTCCAGTTCACATGTCTACTTCAAGTTAGAAAAATAGGCTACTCTTAGAGTAAAAATAGTACTGACAACTCCAAAATGAAGACAATCCTAATGGGAAATACCTTGGCACTACTGCAGGGGCTGCCAGCATGGCTGTTTCAGGCTATCAGTTAGGAACTGGCAGATGTTACGTTGACATATGTTAGGATCTAGCTTTCAGGAGACTCATGTTTCAAAATGTATAAAAGAAAAACAGATGATCCTCCCCGCCCCCCCGCCTTTTTTGGCTTAAATTGGATAACTAGAAAATCACACCAGATGTGTTAATATGTTTCTCTTTAAAAACATTATTGTTTCCTGAGAAAGAATGAGCAAAAGCAGAAGTGGGAAATGTGCTCTTCAAAGTGTACTTTGGTCTGATTTCATAAATTTTAAATTTCTACTGTGATTAAAATATTTGACCAAAATCAATGGGGCAAAAAAAAAAAACAATGAATTCAATATTTTTATAATTGGTTTTTATAAACTGATAAATTACTCAGTTCCCCATAAGAATTGTTTAGTGGAAGATCTAAATACAATCTTGAGGCAAAAATCATCATGGAAAAGCCTGATATATGTAGAACAACTGAATAAGTGTACTTATTCAATTCAATAAGAATTGAAATGTTAATCTCAGTGTGACATCTTTACCTTAAATGATTCATTCTCACAGACCTAAGGGATTAACACAAGAAAACATACTTAGGTTGTTGGCATTTTCACTGTACAGATTACAATTTGACAAGGACAGTTGTTGTTTTTGTCTGGCCTTTCATTTTGCTCTTTCAGGTAACAGCACTTTAATATATCTTTGAGGAACCATCCCTTTCCCACACTCTATGTAGCTGTTCTCTACAGCTGGGCTGGCCCGACTCAGGGGTTAGTGTGTGATCTAAAATTGGTCAGTCAGTGAACTTTAACCTTGTGACTACAGTGATTGGTTCAGTGTTGGGCGCATGACCTAAGTTAGTCCAGTAAGACATATTCTTAGAACCTTTGGTAGGGTTATGAAAAATATGAGGTTTGTCTTCCTTTTGGATTTCCACTTGTTAGATATTATCACTGAGATTCCTGAAGACATTTTGCCACCATGAATGAAGGATACATTCAAAAATTAAGCCAACAGAGAGGAAAGCACGGGGATAGGAGTGAGGGTGTAGAGAGGGAGGGAGAGAAAGAGAGAGCCCTCATGGCATCTTTAGCCTTTGGATCTGACCCGTCTTTCAAATTGTCAATTAGTTGAGCTAATTCCCCTCTTTGTTTAAGCCCAATGTGAGCTGAATTTCATTCAGTTGCCATTGAGAGAGCATGATAACTATATTAGAAATCACTTTAGGCTGAGGGAATTACTGAAGGTTCCAAGAAGTAGTGCTGGGCAGGATCTTAAAGGAAGCTAAATTGGAGTAAGCAGAGATGGAGAAAAGGGCATTATGCATGGTGTGGCTGCAGGATTCAAGGTATTGGGGTCACTATGAGAAGGGAAGTTGCTAAAGGGTCACTGAAGCTCAGGATACAAGAAAGACCCCAGGTTGGATCTTGGCCTCAGTCACCCAATTTAACTTACGAACAGTCCCTGTTGACTACACGGTATTCTGTGGGGTGCAATGTACTCTCCTAAGGAGAACTGATGTGCTTTCAACTAAGGAGACACACATCTAGAGCCTGCATGAATAGAGACTCTATGTTCAGTGGTAATGGAGACATAGGCAGAGGGACCAGTCTGCAAAGGTGGGAACCCCGCATCCCCTGTCTGAAAATCCTGGCCCTACGAGGTTGGAAACTTCAAGACTTCCCTATTAATATATTGATTGCTCAGGCAAACTGTGGAGGTCTCCATTGGCTAAAAAAGTTCACCACTGAGGATGGTGGCTTTTTAATGTTTTTGAACATAGTAAGAAATCTGTGTTATATTATAACACATATACATATTAAAAAATCAAACAAGAGTTTACACAATTAGACTTAATGTTCACTACTGGTTATATACTCTGAAATTTTCTGAATTCTTTTTTCTTTTCTTTCTTTTCTTTTTTTCTTTTTAATGCTAGTTGGACCCACTAAATTGATTTCATGGCCCACTTTCAAACTAGCAGTTTGAAAAACACAGACCTAAAAATTCTGTTGGAAAGAACGAGCAGATAGCACTATAGGTGACCACACCAGTGTAACAGCTGCAGCAGGTGACCGTGGCAACATCAGCTCCCTGCTAGGAACCACAACATCTGCCGTAGTGGGTTTATTTTAATTTATTTTTTGTATAGGCCATGTGGTCATAAGGTTTTACATTTCAAAGATATAAAAAGGCACACGGTGAAAACTCTTCTTCCCATTCCCATCTGTCAGCTACCCTGTTCCCTTCCTCAAGGACAAATAAATGTTACTAGTTTCTTCTGTCTTCTTCCAAAGATATCTTCTGCATATACAAATATACGCGTACACATTCTTTTTTCCCTTCTATTACACAAAGGATAGCATAATTAAAACATTGTTCTGTACCTTTCTTATCTTTCCTTAGCATGTCTTAGTAATTATTCCACTAATACAAAATGAGAATTAAACTATTCTATTTATGGCTGCATAATATTCCACGGTACCTAGTGCCATTATTTATTGAAACAGACACCTACTGACTACAGATTTAGGTTGTTTCCAATATTTTGCGCTTACAATGCTGCACTGAATAACTTTACTGACTCATCATTTTCCATGTATGAGAATATTGATCCTGACATTGTTAGAAATGTAATTCCTGAGTCAAAGAATAGATACATTTGTAATTTTGCTAAATATTATCAAATTACTTTCCAGAAACTGTTATTCTAGCTTGCACAAGTTTTACACTGGACTGTTCTTTATAATACTGTTACTAAGTTTCCTGATCTTTGCCAACTGGTAGGTGAAAATGGTATCTCAATGTGGTTTTAATTTATATTTCTTTTATTGTAAAAGAGAGTGAGCGTTTTTCTATATACCTAAGAGCTAATGGAATATTTCCTGTTACTCTTTTTTCACATCCTTTTCATCCACTTTAAAGAGCAACCATCAGCTCTCCAATAAAACAAGTATTAGCACTTGGCTTAACTTGTGTATTTATTGAGCAAAAATTATATCCTTACAGAGCATTGTACAAAGTACTATAATTAGATGAAAAATGTATCCTAGTAATCATTAATCTGTGTGGAACTAACCTAATTATTCCAGCTTCTTTCACAGCTGACACACTCTCAAAAGTCTAGATAACCAGTAGTCCACTGTCAACCACTGGGGCAGATAAAATGATCTGTCATACGAATCCCTATTAGAAATAGATACTACACTAGGTGATGCTGATACAAAGATGAATATAACAGAGTATTGAGGAAAAAATAAAATAAAGCAACAAAATTAAAGGCATTTGAATTGAAAGCTGTTCATGGTACAACAGGTGATAAAGTTGGGAGTGGTCAGTTCTACTGGAGTGGAAAAGTTCACCAAAAGATTCATGGTAGATAAGCCCTCAAAGCTCTTTTTGAGAGAGCCCCTTCATTATACAAGCATTCCCACCTCACCATCCTTGCTTGCTTGAATTCTCAAAACATACTGTGATTTTCTCAACAACTGAATCTTAACTTTGCTCATTCCTTCAAATTACTTGTACATTTGCCTTATGTTGATCATTTATCTTCCTTGTAAATTATAAACATCTGGAAGGCAAGGAGTAGGTCTTAGTCATATAAATGCCCAGACAATGTAGGATTCAGTAGATGTTCTTGAATAGGTAAAAGGATATATACATTTTTAAAAATATGAAAAACTACTATGTCATCTACAGGTGCTTGATCTTCACATCAAGGTCCACAAACTTGGACCACCAGCTAGTCCTTTTAGCCTTAAGTTTAAGGATACTTCCAGACTTCTCCCAAATCTCTTTTGTCATACTGCCCAGCTTGACTCTAATGGCTATGGTGGCCACTGGAAGGCTTAACACAATTTGATAGCATGACTGGTATTGGCCACACAATGTTCCATGGCTGGCTCTCTCTTGGCTTCTCTGACCATTGGTTTTAATGATTCCTGTGGTTTCTATTTCAGGACATTGCAAAAATATGCGTCTTCTGTCCATGTTTTGGGACTAGGAAGAATAGCTTACAGGAGAGCTACTTTTTCTGAACTCTTTTTCATGCAAAAATTTCTCTTGCACCCTGGTTCACAGTTATGACTTTACAACTAAAAACTGAAGGAATTAGCAAAAATCTTTATCTTTTCGGCTCACCATTTCTGAGTCAATGGGAGCTCAGAGCTCGAAATGTCCTTTTTACTGTTTTTCATTCATTCTTAGTTAGCTTTTGCCATCATTGTTGTTAATAGCAATGTGAGATAAGAAATCTCTTTGTGGAATTTTTTTAAAAGCTTTTTTTTCTTCTTTGTTTATTTATCATTTTGGCTAATGTAAGACTTTGCATCACTTCCGACAGTAAAGTTACTGTTTTTGGGATTTCACTTGTTACTTATTTGAGACTATAAAGAGTCCAGGAACAAAGCTGGAACTCGTAAATATTGTACCAATGCTCAGACCTGCCAGGCCAGCTACCATATATAACCCTTATGTTGTACCCAATAGGTCAACCCACAGACCTCAAATGACAGCTAAATGGTCTGTTCCAAGTGCCCTGTGTATCAAGGAAAAGTCTAGGTATATTAGATATATAGCCATTGATTCTCTTTTGTACCCAGGATGTCTTCCCATTAATAAAGCAAACCAACAGCAAATATTTCAACCTTCTCAGACTACACTGTAAAGTTTAGAAGGGAAACTTTTGTTTAAAAAATTCTTTATTCTGGTGGAGTTCAAAATAACCTGAAACTATAAAATGTGGGGGAATTTTTGGTTGTTATTTTAGATTAAAAATGCTACCAGGAAAGAGAATTTTAAGTTATGAAAATACCTAATTTATCGCTGTGACATTTATAGGGTATTTTTATTAGATATAATTTTATTTTTGTTCATATAGGTTCTCACCTCCATCAAATGTTTAATGTGGTAAAAGATTTAAGACCATATTTATTATCAGAGGTATGCAAACTATTTTTAATTGTAATATTTTTAAAAGCTAAGCTAAAATCACAGTAGGAGCCTCTTTGCTTGGCAATGTTATAAACTGATACATTTTTGCATCTCCAGTTCCTCCTCAAAAACCAAGCAAATTGTGACATTAAATTTTGAAAGCAATAATAATCCAGGGGTGTTCACAAATCCCATGATTGGATGGTTGATTGTATGTGAGTATGTGGCTTGTAGAAACATTTTCCATCACGAACAGAAGGAATCAGAGGTGAGTGACAGTTCTAACTTGGTTTCAATTATAGAGTTTCTCCTTTTCCAAGAATATTTGGTACTAGAAAAAGTACTTTCAAAGGGTTTAGACTTAAAACCATGGCAAAGGCAATACTTTGTGTTCACTTAGTCTTGTTTTGTTTTCTCTTCCTGAACACAAGAAAAAAATAGCATTTTACAACTTTCCTTAGAGTTAGGTTGTGGCCATGCAACTAATTGTGGCCAATGGTCTGTAGGTGGAATTAAAGGTGCTTCTGCCACAGTAATCAAGGCCACCTGTTGAGAGAGAAAATTTACAAGATGGAAGGCGCCTGAATCCCTGAGTCACTACTACATAGCTGACAGTATCATTCTTACATTAGAATTTTTATTAACAAGAAATAAACCTTTGTTGTGTTTAATCATAGAGATTTCATGATTGCTTTGTTTCTGTAGGATAACCTAGCCTGTCCTAACTCAAATCGGGGAAATGAATTTTCAATATAAATAGTGGAATAATAATTTGATTGGGACTTTATCTTAAAAAGAAAAAAAATTATAAAAAATCAGTTTATATTCTCTTATAGTTAATAAAATGTAGATTATAATGTAATTATACTTAAAATAAAGAACAAATCAAGTAGTGGGCTTTTGGCATGTTTTTTCCTAAGGACTAATATATGCCACCAGACTTCACAAAACTACTCTAAAGATGCAACAATATGTCCTTTTATCATTCTTTGGAATTACTAAATTGAACTATAATACACAACTATTTACATATTCTAAGGGTTTCTCTTAGGTAAAACTGTAAAATTTAACCATTGGAAAAATGTCTTATTTTTAAAAAGTGAAAAACTTAATTTTTTAGAAAATCCTTTTGAAAGTTTTAGAAATATAAGCATATAAAAATAATAGTTTATATACTTCTTGAGAAGAATAGGTACTATCACTTTTCCTGAACTTCAGGGAATTTCCTAACTATGGATTTTTACTAAAAAATAAAAATAAATTACAATTTTTTTTTCAGCCTGCTAAGCTAAAATCAATGAAAAACAATCTCTTGTTTAGCTACAAATAAGCCCAGAAATGAGATAATGACAAATTCGGTAGTATCCCAAGACCCCACAGGAGAATTTGATAAAGAAAGAGATAGAGATTATGACAAATGAGATAGAAACATTTTAAAAGCTTTAATACACAGACCATATATTACCAATTCATTAAAACGAGTATTTCTATAGGAAGCACTAAGAACCCATAATGTTAGAATACATCACATATAAAACAAGAAAAAATCTTTAGCCTATCTAATGGGATCTTCTGGACACTAACACTTTGACAAATATTCCTTGGACATCAGAATAATTCTATCATTTTCATTAGTACTTCATTTCCCCAAATGGAAAGATATCTCTTTTAACATTCTTAATTCTCAGACAAACTCTATGATGAATGGAAAGATTTGATCCCTCATTGGGTATATGTAAATCTTATATTTCTGGTGCACTTCACTTTCTTAAAAATAAACTAAAAGGATTCTAGAAGTTTTGTGCCATCGAGAAAATGCTTTATCTGATTTCAGAATATTTCAATTCCCAGTCCAAATGGATTCTGTTTTCCAATGCAATATAATTAACAAATGCAATAATGATTTTTACCAAGGATTTACTGCACAAATTTCATGCAGGTGCTGATTAGATCATTTGACCCATTAAATTCTATTTTAATTTTATATAAAAATTTTGGAAGTTTCTATATTTTGCTAATTTAATATGAACACTAATAAGAGTTACAATTAGTCTAATTAGTCTAATTCATTTAATTTATTAAATAATTCAAAACTCAGAAACTTTAGAAGGTATGCAAATATAAAAGTCAACCTTCCATTCATCTTTCTCATCTGCCTAGGGCCTACTCTCCTTTGCAGATAACCACTGTTCCTAGATTTTTGTGAATCATTTCAGTGTTACTTCACTGTTCTGTGCATATGAGCAGATACAAATATAGACCGATGGTCTTCCTAGCTCACTAGTCTTCCCTGCAGCAATAAACAGAGCTCGCTCACTCACTATGGTTGACACCTGGAAACAGTTGAACCTTGGCTTCTCTCCTGGTTTTTCTTCTTCTCTAGCCATCCCTTCTCCATCTCCCCTACAGGCATTCCTTCCTCTGTCCCTTGCAAACCAGTTCTTCTCTTTTAACATGACATGTTCTTCCTGAGTGATCTCAATTCCCATTGGGGCATAAATAAAGGTATTGACATTGAAGTAATCCGTGAGCTAAGAAAGTCTTTTCAGAAGACGTAAGTTTGCAGGGTAAGGAAGAGTTATACAGAAAAGAAAGAGGGTAAGGAAAACAGAATTACCAGAACTCAGTCTTTTTTTTTTTTTCTTAACTCTTAAGTAATAGTATCAATTTGGTGAAAGGACATTAACTTGAAATTAATAAATACTTTCAGTTAAAAAAAAGGGTAAGGAGATTTCTAGATGGAGGGAAGAATGTGTGTGTGTGCGTGTGTGTGTGTGTATAAATGCATATATATATATACACACACACATACAGAAAAACACATATAGATAAGAGAGGGACAAAATTTGCACACTGATCAGCTCAGTATCTAACTTAATAAATATTTCTTGTGAATATTGAATGAGAAATGAATAATATCAAAAGAATTTTTACTAGAATAAAAAAATTATTTTGCTAAATCAGCCATGCAAATTATAGAAACTGAATGAGAATAATTAAACCTAAAAGAACTGAGTCCATGAATAATTTGAAGTAGGAATACAAGTGAAAACTATCAGAGGCCCTACCTGATAAGCTAGTGTCCTAGTCTTCTGGTTATTGCCAACGTAGCCCTCTGCTTTAGGTCACCTCAATATGTGGGAAGGTCATCCACACAGCTTTGCAGATTGACAATCTGTGAACCTGTCTCCAGATGCTATAAAAGATTTTGCAGCAGAACTTTAAAGTACACTTCACCATGGGGTGGAAGACCTTCATTTCCAGTTGTACGGCTTTTAAATCTACCGACCATAAGGGCATGTCAAAACCTAGTTGCTTTCTAATCTAACACCCAGATGACACAGTAAATGGTATGAAAAGCATTTGTTCCCTTTTTGGATACAATTAAAAAAAGAAACATTTTCATTTTCTTATTCCAGCTGAGAAAATAGAATAGTCTCCCAAGGTTACAAATTTATATCTGAAAGCCAGGATGAGAAGCCACTCTCAATGCATGTAGCTGAAGAACATCCCTGACCCTGTGAGGACAGTGTTTTGACTATCTAGGTCACAGGATTTTTGCCCTGAACAGAATAGTTCCTGTTGTTTAATCTTCATGTTCTTCTGAACTGATTATTTCCATGTCTGTAAGATTCCTATAGCTGCATCAACAACGGACTGAGGGCCTGAAGAGCATTCTCTCATGCAAAGCCAGCACTGTAATCCAGTCCTGTTGCTTCACGTCTCTCATTGTTCTCATCTGTGCTAACATCACAGAACCAATAAGATAATTATATAAAATAAAATTGCTTTTTAATTCATAAAATGCTATCATAACAGTTGTTATAAGCGTTTCTAAATTTGGAATTACGTCCTGTTTGGGTTAAATTTCTTTTAATTGCAATGAGAAAGAATTAACAGTATATCAACAGATAGAACATTTCATATTCCCTTCATTCGTTATGAATTCGCAGTCAATAGCTAGATCACTTTCAGTTCTCTGCATTAATGTGAGAATTTTCATCCATCTGAGCTGTGCCGAGCCCAAGGACTGAGGTCTATTAGTCAGCAACTGGAGAGTAAATGACGGAAAAAGTACTTTTCATAGTTCTAAATCCAAGTCTCTATCGGGTTCCCCCACATAAAGAAGGGTATATTCTGACCCTTTTTATTATTTTCCACAAGGCAAAACTGTGACCTCAATGAGCAATTCAATTATAGCTTCATTGCAGGAGATGCACAGATATTATTCTTGTACCTTCACTATAGACGTACAGCATCTTTTTCAGAAAAGGTTCCAGTGACCCTGGCATGCTTGGCTGAACAATGCTCGTGAGCTAATAATTCCATGTTCCTATGAGAAAAAAAAAAAATACAACATGGACATGCCAGAGGTCTTAAGCCCATTTGGAAGTTTTCAGGAAGCTCTCAGATAACAAGTAGCAATATATCATGATTGGACAAGAACTGCCCCAAAGTGAGGAGAGCTGCAGTTTAGTCTAGAAATCCCACTGTGTACTATGTAACCCTAACACATCACAACCTTTGCGTGTCTGATCTTTACCAGCAAAACATGTCTCAGATCTCTAAGATCCCTTAACCCATTTCTTATTGGCCCTGCCAGCAGTGCTTGGGGCTGCAGCAGTTACCCTGAGATAACTCGTGGATTACAGTCCTAACCTTATCGCCAGAGTTTGCCACGAAATATCTCACTTTTATTATTATTTTCACATCACTCTAGTATATTGAGAGTCTTTGGAAACAAATGACTTCATTCTATTTATAGCATTCTGTTTTGAGTAGTTCAATCACCGAAAATGTTGAATCCTAGAAAATGTAGCATTCCTACGCGTGATGTTAAATGAATGCTGGCAGCGAGCTGCACTTTTTTTTCTAAATGGGAAAAGGGTTAAAACTCCATATACCATGATTTTTCTCATTATAGAGGTCTTTAAATATACAAATCTTGATGTAACGTAGTGAAGGGGAATAAAATAGAGTTTGAGTTTCTCAGTCTGTTTCAATGACTTAAAAAATACAGTTTTTAATCAGAAAGGCAAAATCTTTAGTGGTGCTAATAAAGGCCCGATAACGAGTTTCTCTTCATGTAAATGTGGAAGGATGCTATCTGCATATAGGCTAATTTTGTCCACCACTGAACCAGAACAGATCCAATGACTGTGCTTGAACATCTATCTCAGTGAGATTGCAAAGGGAATGATGAGAGAGGAGATGAGGTCTCTGTAGCAAATAAATGATCTATTTGCATCCAAAAGCCATGGCGTCTATTCAAACGCCATGTTTTTAAAAGAGGGAAATATTGCTTGGCTAGTTTAAAAGCTATGAAGCAATTTGAGAGTTTCTATTCAATAGGAAAAGAGGCAAGAACCAAGAGTTCCAAGTTTAGTTCAGGACTGAAATACCACAGAATGCTGCTAAATATATGCTAAATGCATAACTTCCCAGACATCATTGACCATGTCTCTCAATTTACTCATAGATTTGAAAAATTAATTTGATTCAGCAAAGATTTGTCAACATATTATTTTAAGGTCATAAGATTAGGGTTTCAGTATAAGGAAACGCATCTCACAGAAAGGTCAAACTTAAAAAAAAAAAAGCCTTGATTTTTCTCTATACGAAGGTAATCTTAGTAAATGCAGATAAAAAATAAAAATTTAAACAATTAAAATCATCTGCAAGCCTACTGGTCCATTAACATGTTCATGTGTTTCCTTATATTCTTTTTCTTATATATATGGGGATGGTTTTTCAACAAAAATGGGATCACAGTGCACATACTGCCTTTTAATTTGCTTTTCTTACCAATATGATATATTGAACATCTTCACACATCCCTGCATTTTCATGTATAAACAGTCAGCTTTAAACCAGTACTCTAAGGAGACCTAGAGCTTCCTCTGAGATGCGCGAGTTTTCAGGGTTTGGAGTATGGCTGGGTGCACAGAGCTCTATCCCTCCACTTTCATCCCAGATCCCACCTTCAATAACAGGAGCTTTTTAGAAGACATGTTTTTTTTTTTTTTTTTTTACTTATATTTCTGCTATGAAAAAGAAAAGTTGAAAATCACTGCTCTGTATCATTTTTAATGTCTGTAACTTTTGGCACACATATATATATCATATTCCAATTCACAGATCTCTTTGGGAGTAGTCTGTAAGAATCAGACTTTTTGGGTTTGAATCCCAACTCTGTCAATGACCAGCTGTGTGACTGTGCTGGTTTTAAAATACCCACAAATTCTTGGATACTCCTGCTATAAATATAGATATAGGTAGATATTAATCAAAAGTCTGTATTAATCAGAATACCTTCAATTACAATGACAGATAATTCAACTGAAAATGATTTGTAAAAAAAATGTTATTGGCTTACATATCTTATGTATTAGATATGTAAGCCAATAGATAAATTCTTTTTATTAGCTTCAGGCAAGGCTTGATCTAGGTACTCATCAAATCTCAGTCTGTCTCTAATTCTTGATCTCTCAGCCATCCTTTCTTCTATGCTAATTTCATTTTCAATCAAGTCTTCATGTTAATGCCCATGAAATTTCCAGGGATTTATATCTACATTTTTACATTATAGTAAAATTTTTAGTCAAAATTTTACTTATAACCACAGATTCTGAGGATCAAACAGAAAGAAAGATGATTAAAAGACTACTTTGTGGACTACGGAACTGTTGTAAAGGGGGAGAACCATGCTTGCAGCCAAGTTTCCAACAAGCGCAGTCTAAAGAAACTGCCACCAATGGTGCCACCACCGGTGCTACGTGCTTTGTTTGCTCTGGTGCCAAGAGCTAAAACGCTGCTAGTACCAAGGCCACTCTAGGTCCAGAAACTCAACTATGCAACCACTGCCACCCCCCCAAAACTACACATCTTAGTCAATTGTCTCACCACTCAAATAGTGTCCCCAGACCTTCAACCTTCCTTCCTTGAGTTGTAGACTTCCCAGAGTTTTACATGACGGAGTGATTGGTGAAGGCATCTAGGTCACATACCTGTTTCCTCACTGGACTGAATTTCTATATAAAAGCTTTAGATATTTTGTTGCATCAATTAAATCTCTCCTTTCCTACCCAGAGCCCCCAGGAGTGACTGTCCTGGAGTTATTGGCTTAAATACAGAGCCAATTGCCCTACTAGATCCAAGAGGATAGTTTCTCCAGAGTCAGAATGCTGGTCTGTATGAACCAAAAACAAGATAGAAAGATGTCTTCCTTTCAAGAATTCTTCCAGCAGATTAGATATTTCCTACAACTAACCTATTGCAAGCTTTTTAAAAATGCTCTAAAATAAGGGTTATGTGAGAAATGAAATTAACTTGGCAAATAGTCAAAATATAAAATTGCAAATGAGTTGATGACATTTCATAATTTTAGGCTTTGCTTAATTAAAAAATAATTGAGATTTATCATTACCTCTTATGAAAAGTTAAAAAAAAATAATGTGCAGACAACAACATCTGAACAGTTTTTAGTTGATAACATAATTCCTTTGATATTAACATGTTTGGCTCTTTCACTCAATTATGGGCTATAGTCTTCACAAAAATGGTTTTAGGACATTATTCACTTATTCTAAAAACAAATTTATCCTCAGATGTTCATCCCTACCATACAGTTGTTAAAATAAAAATGTATCAAATGTTGAAAACCAATTAAGTCACAGAAAACATGATGAATGATCCAAAAGGATTGCATGCCATCTAGACTAAGACGAAATTTCTGTTTTCATTATTTTATAGACGTATCTTTTACAATTAATTTAACTTGGCAACTCAATATTTTTGCACCTATTACATTTTCATAATATAAAGATGAATTTCTAAGACTATTATTCATCAGTTGCTTATAAGTTTTCCTCCATGTGGCAACAAATTGAAAGCGCTGTGCTTGTCAGAGCTGAGTGTAGTGTGTATTGAGAGCTATATAGAGAGGTGGCCCTCAAGATCTTAGAAATTAAGGAAATAGATTGATTTTTAAAACATAAGCTAAAAAATTAGTATTATTACCATATCTACCAATTCTTTCACCAAAGAGACAACATTGTAAGCCTTCAGAACTATAATATAAAGATATTTACATATACAACAGTTAGGTCAGTCAAGGAAACCCCGAGAAGGAGAGTCATGGAGGGTAGTTTGGTTAACTTCCCAGCACACATTAAGGAGAGTCAAGAGGATAATGTTGGCAATGTCTATCTCAACAGGTTTTGATGAGAGAGAGTCTTAAGCATCATATTTTCAGTACCCGGGTCCCTATGGCAAGACTATATCTGTAGAGATATGGACACAGCAGCCCTGATAGTAACAAATATTTGACTTTATAATAACTTGTTAAAATGTCTATGTTCACCAGATAACCTTTTAATCGCACATACCTGATGATTACAGGGAGAGAATAAGTTATTCGTTCTAACTATGGGTATTCTAGTTTTCATTTTGTTAATAAATTCACATTCTAATATCTCCTGGGTGGTTTAGGTTTACTCAGTGTCATAAGACTCCTAGAAATTGACCTCTTTCTGAGCCTACTTGCAAATGCCAATATATTTTGGTATTTCTATACTAGGATCCTAAACTAAGCCATTACGTCTACAATAGTAGACAAAACAAAACAAAAAAATGTCTGTAAACAAAGTGAGAAACCACTGTTCACTAAGGAAAAATAATTGGGGATGGCTGACATCACAAGCTGGATTTCAATATCTACCACTGTGTAGTTGGTGCAGTCATCTGAAACCTATGAATGAGCGAGCATCTTCTCAGAGCCTAAGACAGAAGTGAAATGTAGTTCAAGCAGCCTTTGAAATGAGATAGCCTTCCCTGCATTTAATTTTACAATGGACAAATTGTGTGTGTGTGTGTGTGTGTGTGTGTGTGTGTGTGAGAAAGAGAGAGAGAGAGAGAGAGAGGAGAAGGAGGAAGAGGAGGAGGAGGAAGAGGAGGAGGAGGAAGAGGAGGAGGAGGAGGAGAAGGGAGAGACTCTCTCTAAATAGATTTTCTTGATGCCTGGCCAAGAAATCAAAGTAATAGCAGCCCAAACTTTTCATTGTGGTGGCCAATATGATAGGTATAGATCATGCAAGTAGGAAAGGAAGAGCAGTCAGGGTACCTTCCTATGTAGCTGCATATCATATACCTTGGGCTTGACCCAACAGAGTATCCTGATATATGTGTAATAGAGTATGTCCTGATATATTTAGACCTCACATTGCTGCCTCCATTATAGCCAGTATAGGAGACTGTTAACCTCTTTCCAGTCTCCCAGACCCAGGAACGGACTCTGTTTCATTTCAAGCCATCCATGAATAGAAATTTTTTCAAGAGTGGCTTTGCCACAAGCCAGATAACAATTTATTAGCTAACAATGACTGCATACTTAGTTTATTTGAAGTGGTTATGACTGACAGTTTTAACTAGAACCACAGGAATAGAGTTGGGTGGAAGAGTGCTTTTATAACAAAAAGGGGGTACAGTCTCCAAAAAAGGAAAGATTCTACAAAGACAAAATAAGAAATGTTTTAATTTGCACTTTTCTAAATATGAGTAAAATTGAATGGCTTTTCATATATTTAAGGACAAGTTTTATATCTTTTTTGTGAGTTGTCTGTTTCTGTCTTTTCCCCATGTTTGATTCTTTTGATCCTCTTCTCCTCTTTTTAAATCTTATTTTAAATAGACTTTATGTTTCAGAACACTTTTAGATTTACAGAAAACCTGAGGAGATAGTACAGAGAGTTCCATATACTCCATACCCTGTTTTCCCTATTATTAACATCTCACATTAGTATGGTACATGTCTTACAATTAATGAGTCAATATTGATAGAGTATTATTAACTAAAGTCTGTAGTTTATTCAGATTTCTTTAGTTTTTACCTAATGTCCTTTTTCTGTTCTAGGAACACATCCAGGGTACATTAAAACATTTAGTTGTCTATCTCCTTAGGTGCCTCTGGGCTGTGCAATTTCTCAAACTACTTGATTTGGTGATAATTTTTAGGAGTACTGGTCACGTTTTTTGTAGGATGCCTCACTACTGGAACTCGTCTTAGATTTTGCTAATGATAAGACTGGGGTCGTTGCCTTGGGTGAGGAAGACAATAAGGTAAAATGTCATTGTCATCATATCATATCCATGGTACATTCTATCAGCAAATGATTTATATATATGGATGATGACCTTGATTATCTGGCTGGGATGGTCTTGGTCAGGTTTCTCCATGGTAAAGTTACTGTTTTCCCCCTTTCCATAGGCACCTTCTAAAAGGAAGTCACCATGATTAGCCTCCTTGAGGGTGGAGTATCTACGTAAATTATTTGGAATTCTGCACAGATTTATTTCTTTTCTCTCACTTATTACTTCATTTAATCATTTATTTTATATCAGTATGGACTCACGGATATTGATTTTATTCTCTGGGCTATAATCCTACACTAATTTATTTTCTTGCTCAAATTGTTCTAGCTTTCGCCAGTGAAACCATCTGGGTATGGAGATTCCTTTTGTGAAAAGTCTTAAACTATTAATTGAAATTTTTTTAGTAGTTATATGACTATTCATTATATATTTCATCTTTTAGTTTGTGAAATTTGTCCATTTTGTCCAAGTTATTGAAGTTATGTGTATAGAGTTTTTTTGGGTAGTGATCTTTTATTCTTTTAATTTCTGTAATGTCTGTAAAGATCCTCAATATCAGACATACTGGTTATTGGCATCTTATCTGTTTTTCTTTGTCAGTCTTGCTAGAGATTTATCAGTTTTTTTTTTTTTTACCTTTTTAAAGAATCAGCTTTTGTTTTAATTGATTTTTCTCTATTGTTTTTATGCCTTCAATCGCATTAATTTCTGGTCTTAACTTTATTATTAATTTCCTCATCCTTACTTTGGGTTATTTTGTTCCCCTTTTTCCAGTTTCATGAGGTGGAAGCTTTGATTATTTGAAACTTCTATTCTTTTGTATTTGCTTTCTCTCTAAGCACTGCTTTAGCGTCATCCCACAGATTTTTCTAAATTGTATTTTCATTTAGTCTAACATTTTTTATTCTCCTTTAGAATTATTCTTGACTGATGAATTTAGAAATGTGTTTTAAATTCCAGGTTTTTAAAGAATTTTCTGTCATTTTTCTTTTAATGATTTCTAGTTTAATTTTATTATGGTCCGAGAATATTTTTTTTGCATGACTTCGATTACTTTATAGTTGTTTGAGTTGTTTTACAACCCAGGATATGATCTATCTTGGTAAACGTGCCCTTCGAAAGAATGTGTATTCTGCTATTGTTGGGTGGAATGCTTCATAAATGTCAGCTACATTCAGTTGATTGATAGGATTTGGGTTTTTTTCTGTCCTTGTTGATTTTCTTTCTACTAGGTCTATTTATTGAGAGAAGAGTGTTGAAGTTTTTCCTTCTTTCTTTAATAACAGAACTTCCAAATTATAAGTGGGCATTTTACTGCCTAGCTAGAGGTTACATTCTCTAGCTTCTTTGCAGCTGGGTATGAACTTGTGAGATTGAATTCTGGCAATGGAATGTGAACTAAAGTGATATATGCCACTCCCTAGTTGTACCAAAAAAACAGTGATCTTATCCTTTCCCTCTCTGTCTGGGAAATGAGCTAGAACAGAACCATCTTTATCCCACAGATGGAAACAACATGTTAAGGATGGCAGAATGGCCTTGTATCACTTATTTCTGGACTATTATGTGAGGAAGAAATGTACTTTTATCTAGTTTTAAGGCACTCTATTTTGAATGGGGTTTATTACTGCTATTTTTAGCTATGTCTTACTAGATACCAAAATTAAAAGAAACTAATTTCTTTTATATATTTCGTCATGGGTAAAAGTCAAAAATACAATTTTCGGTGAAAGATGTGAGTTATTGAATGATTTATACATTTTATATAAGTGTGAAAATGTGAGAAAGAATATAATGTATTGTTTATATATAAATAATAAAATGTTGAGTGTACACAGGAATAATACATTCAGGTTAAGGGATATATCAGGAAGTTGGTGGGGAAGTGAAATTAAAAAACTGTACTCAAGGCAATTGGTTTTATTTATTTTAAAAAATACTGAAGCAAATATTACAGATTTTACAATTAAGCAAAACTGAGTGGTAAACATGTATATTCATGGTAAGTTTCTCTACATTTTTATAAATGTTTGAAATATTTCACAACTAAACAATTTTTAAAAAGCCATCAGGCAAAAAGTGATGTTTGCCTTGAAAGACATGTAGAATTTACATGGTCATGTTTTATCGGTCTTTATTAGTTTCCTATTGTTTCTGTAACAAATCACCACAAAATTAGTGGCTTAAAACAACACAGATTTATCATCTTATAGTTTTGAAGGTCAGAAGTCCAAAATAGGCTTCATTGGGCTAAAATGAAGATGCCATTTTTCTGGAGGCTGTAAAGGAGAACCCATTTTCTTATACTTTCCAGCTTATGGAGGCTGCCCATGTTTATTGGCTTATGGTCCATTTCCATATTTAAAGCCAGCAATAGTGGCTCATGTCTTTCTCAAGATGGCTTCTATCTCTTTCTGACTTTTCCGATTCCCTATTCCCCATTAAGCACTATATGATTACATTGGGCCAACCTAGGATAATCCATCTTAAAGTCAGCTGATTAGCAATTTAGTTTCATCTGCAACCTTAATTCCCCCTTGCCATATAGTCTAATATGTTCACAGGTTCTGGTGATTAGGCCATGGATGTCTTTGGGGAGGCATTATTCTGCCTACCACATAGTCCATCAGTATTGTTAGTTTACAGGCAATGGAAATTGTCTCTAACTTAAGCAAATAGGGAATTTATTAGGTCGAAAAAGGTTTCGTTCACAGAATTACAGAAAAGCTGAATAACTTTGTTTTGGAAAGGATGTGAAACAGAGTAGCTCTGGATGTCCAGAAAATAAGAGATAGTTGACAATTTTTTTAATAGACATTACTATGTTAATGAATCAGCTCCAACTGTGTTTTATGCTGCTCAAAATTCAAATTCCAGGGAGAGATAGAATCTCACCGGCTTGCCTTGAGTAATGTATCCACTCCTTAGCTAGAACTGGGATGAAGATCATACTCAATGAGAAGAGGTTTTTTCCTGATGGAAAATCTAGGTATTATTACCGGAAGAAGAAGAAATATATGTCAGGCAGGCAAAATAAGAGACGCCGACTGTAGTAGGGAGAGGTATTTTGGGCAATAATAGCAGAGTCACCTAGGATTTAGTAGAATCATAATAAAGTATATTTTATGAATAAGTTTAGTTTGACTACCATGGAGCATTAACTAGCCCTCATAGGAGAACAATGGGAAAGTAGGCTCAGCTATTTATAACTGTCCCTGAGCACATAAGTAAAAGGTTTTACCCAATGTCATGAGGAATAGACAGCTGTCAAATGTTTTAAGATTAAAGGATAATATGATTGGAACTGTAGTTAAGGAAACTCAGGTTAAGCTTTGGTAACAAATAGAATAGGATTAGATTCAGAGATATAGTTATACCAGTAATAGCTAAGAACAAATCTTACCTAGTTCTTTCTACACACTCTTGCATAAGAAACTGAATTTCTAATTAGTGAAAGACTAGGCTGATTTCCTAGAAATCAATGATTTCTCTAGATCTTTGGAGGAGACAAAATTCAAATCTTTTCTGTGATGACATAGCTAAAAACACCCACACACAGACTCAGAATAACTCCCCATAATGACAACCACAGAAGCAAGCATCCACAAAACTTTCTTTACCCTACTCTCTTCATTTTTATCTACCAGATCGCATAATTATGTATCTCACTGTTCTTCCTATCAAGTAGCCATTTTTTCCAGTTATTTAGTAATTATACATTCATCCTAGCTACATTCTTAATTAGATTATGCTCCACATAAAATTACTAGGTGATTTTCAAGAACAGTAATTCTTTAAAAAGTCACACATTTGGAGGTTGATGTTTAGACTTCACAAAGAGAAATTACTAAAGTAAGTTATTTGAAGGTCATAAATGATGGCAATTTACACACATGAAAAAAAAATAAAAAGAATTCCTGGTCAGAACTGCTCAGGAATCCTAGAAGTAATGTGAAACTCAAGCTGTGAATCTGAAAAGGAGTGTAAAATATTAACAAGCATGATCAATGTACCATTATTATTGCCTAGAAATATTTTGCCCTTGCTTCTGAAACATCATCCATTTTTATCTGGATTATAACAGCTCCTCTTCTTCTCCCGTGTTTTGCTGGCCAGTGGAATAGATGAGCCATTTTACCATCTGGGCTAGAGGAAAGGGAAATGTATGGCCGAATAAAGCTGAATATTATCTACAGTCCACTGATGACTCTACAGTCCAAAATGTCTCTCTTTCTCAGTGTCCTCGTCTACACTTAGGCTCTCTCCAAAACAAAATTAGAGAGTATTCTACAAAAGCAATTTCTGGCTACTTATTCCTATCTCTAAGTCAATGTTTCCAAACTTTTGGCAATAGAAAGTTCAGGCAACATTGAATTTTCAAAGCTTTCATAAAGGCTGAAAAGGCTGAATTAAATTAATTTAATGAAATATGTAGCACCATACATATTTTGGAAGTGCCATTCAAAATTCTAAATAACACAAGTCTCTAAAAGCAAGGTCAACACTTGAAGAGATAATGCCGGCCTTTGCTTAGAGGTAGCATTAGGGTTTTCCAAATGCTGTAGGTTTTCAGTTCATCGTGTGTGTGTGTGTGTGTGTGTGTGGCCTGTATTTAAAACATTGCAAAACATAATCAATTTTTGCTTGTATAAGATTAGAGCACTTTCTTTTCATAAAGAGTTAATGCAAGCCAGCCATATTGTTCATAGCTTTATATTGTATTTTGTATACACAGCTTTATGTTCTATTTTCAACTTTTAAAATATGGATAAGAATTGCAGCTATATGAAGAAACGAGCCTACTAATAAAATATCCTGGATACCGAGGAAACGTGACTGAGGCTATGATGAGTCTGTTAATCAAGTTATATAAGGTATAGTTGAAGGAACTAGTAATATTCAGTATGAAAAACAGTTGACATAGGTGTATACAGAGTCTCAAATTTAGAGTGGTAAGATATCTTAAGATAATTTAGTTCAAATATTTTATTTTGCAAAAAGAATAATATGGTAACTTCTTTTAGATTATGGAATTAGTCAGGTAGAATCAAAATTACAACTGAAATTTCACAACAGTTCAGTGTTCCTTCTACAGTATCATTCTACATTTCTATGGCAGCTGGCTTTCAATTTCAGAAATGCTGTTATCATCATCATTATTATCAATCATTGTCATCAATGTTTATTGAATGCTTGCTGTGTGCTGGTTATGGATGTAAGCATTTAATTATCTCCTTGTACCTCACAATAACTCTTTAGGATATAATCCTCATTTTCCAGATATAGAAAACCAGAATTAGAGAGGTAACCCAACTAGTAAGAAATAAAGCCGGGATCAAATAGTGGTCTGACTCTAGTAGTTAAAATAAAGCTTTTAACTATACTAATCCCCTTTTATCTGTGGGGAATACATTCTAAGACCCCTAGTGGATTCCTGAAACCAAAGATAGTACCGAACCCTATATATACTATGTTTTTTCCATATATATACACATACATACGTGTATATACACACACACACACGCACACACACTTTCACTTAAAATAAAACCTTTATGGTTTCTCTTTGGCATATTTGAATGGCCAGAATCACTACTCCTGTGCTTTGGGGCCATTATTAAGTAAAATAAGGATTTCTTGAATACAAGCACTGTGATACCATGACAGTTGAGCTGATAACTGAGATGGCTACTAAGTGACTAATGGATGGGTAGTGTATACAGCGTGGATATGCTAGACAAAGGGATGACTCACATACTGGGCAGGACAGAACAAGACAGTGCGAGATTTCATTACACGTCTCAGAACAGTCTTCAGTTTTAAACTTATAAGTTGTTTATTTCCGGAATTCTTCATTTAATAGTTTTGGACTATGGTTGAATGTGGGTAACTAAAACCACGGAATGTGAAACCACAGATAAGGTTTGGAGGGACTATTGTACTATGCTCTATTCTTGAATAACTAGAGCCATTAGATCTAGGACTCATGGATGGATGTTATAAGAAGGAAAATTTCATCTTCTATAAGGAGAAAATTTCTAACATTCTACTTTTAAAAATTGAGAGTTGGAATGAAATCCTACTTTAGTGAGCTCCCCAAATACTGTAAATGTTGGAATGGATCTTGAGGTAGGATTTCTGCATTGAACGAGAAGCTGGACCATTGATATCAACTCTTTCTTCTAAATCTTCATATTTTTTATTCTTCACTAATCATCTGATATAGTGTTGTGGATCTCACAGCCTATGTAATTTTGCATTTTATAATTACTATAATTAGAGGCATATATTTTCTAAAGGTATCAAAACATTCACATTTCTAAAAGTTATGCTGAATGTTGGTTCTGAAAATTAGCTACATGCTCTGAAGTAGACATTTGTTATTTCTTTTGGCTAAACCTCTTTCCTGTTTGAGGAATTCCCCTCTATACGAACCTTTAAGGGAGGCAGAGCTTCCCATTATAATAGCAGAAAATGCCAGTACCTACTTTCCTACCCTCCACTTGCCCATTACTTAGGCTCTGGTAATCAGATGCCCCCTCCAAGGACTGACGCAGGAGCTAGTGATGTAAAGAAGCATGGTCAAAGAAGAATTCATCTGGCAACAACAGCAGCTAATTCTGAGTGGCTGAGTTGTCAAGAGCACCATCCTGTGTTGGCGTAGGCTGTATCATCTGGTCCTCAGTAGGGTGGTAGCAGTGTCCACACCAGCCTGGTTATGTGGCATGCCTTAACCTATGATTCTGCATGCTCAGCATCTATTTGTTTCTGCCAGTTTCCCAAGCTCGCTTCTCCAGTCTTCTCTACATTTCCGGGAGTTACCCAATATCTTTTAAATAATTTTCTTTTCCTCATTAATTAACTAGTTTTGGTTAATTACAACCCTGATTCATACAGTTCCCCTACTCAGGAAACAGAATTCATCACTTTATCTTACAAGTCTGAGATTCATTAGAAATGAAATGAATCCCTACTATTTTTAGTGCTCTGTACCAGGCAATGCTGAAGACATACCCGGGTATATGATCCAGAGAATGTCCTCTAAGTTGCAATAGTTTATTATGTCAAAAAGTATGCTCTTAACAGTATGCTATCTCCTCTTCTTCCTGAATCTATATGAAAATAATATTGAAGAAATTTAAAACTCCTAATCCTAAATTATAAAAATAATAAGAGGAAGGACATCAGCACATTAGAGCTTTCAACAGGTTTTAGAAAACAGAAATCAAATGAAGGAATGTAAGTGATGGAACCAAGCAGGAAAAAAAGCTAAAAATTCAAGAATATTCAGAAGAAATTATAGCTGAGATGTGAAACTAGCAGACTTAAAGAACCCCAGAGACATGGAAGCAACCGAAGCGTCCTACGATAGATGATTGGATAAAGAAGTTGTGGTACGCATATACAACAGAGTATTACTCAGCCATAAGAAGAGATGAAATACTGCCATCTGCGACAACCTGGATGGACCTCGAGATAATCACGCTAAGTGAAATAAGCCAGACAGAAAAAGTTGAAAATCACATGATATCATTTATATGTGGGATATAAACCTAAAAGCAACAAAGGAATCGGACAAACAAAGGAATTGGACTATAGGCTAGTGGTTACCAGAGGACTATAGACTAGTGGTTACTAGTGGGGTCGGGGAGAAGGGGGGAAGTAAATGGGGTAAAGGGGGTCTAATATAAGGGGGTAGGGGGAGGGCGAAGTGGGTAAAGGGGATCAAATATATGGTAGCTGAAGGAAACTGGACTTTAGGTGGTAAACGCACAATAGAATATACAGATGTTAAATTATAATGTACACCTAAAAATTATATAACTGTATTAACCAATGTTACCCCAATAAATTTAATTTAAAAAATAAAAAAAAATGTATAAAGTTCTGTCCAATTAGTACTATGAAAAGAAGTAAGATACAGAACTGAAAAAAAGATCATTGAAAGTCATATATAAGCACTGAGCATAGAAATATACTTTTTTTGTACTAAGTCCACAATCTGTGTGTGTTTTATACTTACATTCATCATAATTCAAACTAGCTATATTTCAAGTGCTTAGTAGCTAGATGTGGCTAATGGCTATTGGACAGTGTAGCTCTATATGACATTTCATGGCAGAAAAATAAAACAGTCAAATGTCTACCTCTGAGATAGAAAAGATAAATGTATTTTTGCTCCCCTGAAGAAATGGAATGGCCCCGGAGCAAAATTTTGGCATTTTAGTAGTTACAATTCTTTCAGCAAAAGAGCTAGCTCCCCTTAAAGTGAGGTCTTCCAGTCAACAACCTTAATTATATTCACAGAACTTACAATTTATTTATTTCAAATCAAAATACAAATCAAGAGTTATCATATATGTGAAGAAAGCTTGCAAGAAGAAAGAGGAACATTAATATTAAAAAATACTATAAATAACACTGAAGGAAACAGATACTTCGAGGAACAAAAGGGAACTTCTAAAAAAATTAGAATTAGTTTTAATTAGAACCTTCGAGATCAGCAAAATGGTAGAATAGGAGTTTTCTATCATTCTTCCACAGGACATTGATTTTGACTGCCACCCACAGATAAGAGTACCTTTGTAGGAGGTCCAAGAGTCCAGTGGAGAAGTTTAGCACACCACTGGAGCAAAAACTCCAAGAATATATGCATTAAAGATGGTAAGAATAATAGTTCCACTTTACTCATGACACCCTTACCCCAACGTAGCACAGCACAGTGCCAAGAGGGATCCTTTTAACCTACAACTTTTCCCACAGAGTAAAGTGAAGGCATAGTGAATGTCTACGAAAATGTGGTGTGTACACACACACACACACACACACACACACACACACACACAGAGGAATATTATTCTGCTTTTGAAAAGATGGAAACCCTGACATTTGTACAACATGGATGAACCTCGAGAACATTGGTCTGAGTGGAATATACTAGATACAGAAAGACAAATATTGCATGATCTCTTTTATGTTTGGAATCTCAAAAAGCCAACTCTTAGTAATAGAAAATAGTATGGTGGTTACCAGAATGTGTGAATAAGGGAGATATTGGTCATAGGGTACAAATTTCAGTTATGATATGAATAAGTTCTGGAGACCTAATGTACAGCATGGTGACTAGTTAATAATAATGTATTTTATACTTGAAATTTGCTAAGAGAGTATATCTCTGGTGTTCTCACCAAAAAATAACAAAAAAGTTAACTATATGATGTGATATTAATTAATTACCTTCATTGTGGAAATCACTTCATAATGTATATGTATATCAAAACATTACATTATGTAATTTAAATATATACAGTTTCCGTCAATAATACTTTGATAAAGCTGGGGAGGAGGGGTGGAGAATATTTGGAAAGAGTCAGGAAAAGAATATATCCAAAAAAATAAGAGCAATATGGCATGACAAGAAAGAAATCTTAGAAATTAAAAATATAATAAATTAAAAATAATTCAAGAGAAAGAATTAAAGTTTAATAACCCTTAGAAAGTTAGAGAAAAATAGAGAATATCAAAGGGTAAGAGAAAGAATTGGACAATACCAGAGAGCAAAGAAAAGAGAGGGGAGAAAATTATCAATGTAATAATATAGAAAAATATTCCCTGAGCTCAAAGTTTTAAGTCTTTATACAGAAAAGTTTTACCCAATGCCTAGCACATGAATCAAAATAGACTCCCATTTAGAACAAATTGTTGTAAAATTTTAGAACACAAAAGATAGGGAAATGTGCTAAAAGCTTCCAGGGAGGATAAAACAGGTCACCTATTGTATCATTTAGAATCAGTTTCAGAAAACTTAGTCCTCTCCAATAAGTTTAAGCAGAAAAAAAGATTTATTATATGATGTACAATGGCTGGGATGGCTGAAATAGGCTCTAATTTGGGCTTTCGAAAACTCACCAAAGTCACACTGTAAAACTGGGCCACCAAGAGAACTTCTGCCCTTGCCACAAGCAGGAAAACAAGCATCAATAGCTGGTTGGTGTCTACGGCCGTGCTACCCTGAACAAGCTCGATTCCAGCTGATCTCAGAAGCAAAGCAGGGTCGGGCCTGGTTAGTACTTGGATGGGAGACCCCCTAGGAAGACCAGGTGCTGTAGGCGTAAAAAATAAAATTAAATTAAAAAATAAAGGATTGTAAGCTGACAAGGTCCTTGGAATCCTTGAGGTCAACTAAGGGTTGTCTTGCCTAAAAAGTAAAAAAATATATAAAGATTTTTAAAAACCTGGCAATTCAAGGAACCAACACTGCACTTCCCAGCTTCAGAACCACATCGTCTCCACATCAACAAAATAATGTATTGTCCCATAACTCTGGACTGCAGCAGACTTGAGACTAGATACTAGGATCTTTGCCACAGCTGATAGAGGTAGTTCTACTTCACTCGAGACTAGATACTGGGATCTCTGCCACAGCTGATAGAGGTAATTTTACTTCCTCTATAGAAGTATTGCAAGCCCTGGTAATAGCAGCAGAAATAACCAAACAGTAGACGGGTAGCTTTGACTTATGACATTCACTTTGACCTTATAAATCTCATGTGGGTGTATCTAATTGGTGGAACCTAAATTACATTTGGAACCCTAGCAGCAAGAGAATCTAAGAAGTGGAGATCTTAACTTTTCAGTTTCTCCAGCATAGGAAGATATGTTAGAAGGTTATAAGGAAGGCTGAAGAAGCCAACCTATATTGTTTGTCATAGTTCAGCCCACACACTCTCTTCATAATTAAACTTTCACAGAAAAGGAGAGAAAGTCTTACCAGTCACTGCACCCACTTCTCAACCAAAGTTTGATGTCCTGCAAGCCAATGGTTCTCAAATCCTAGCCTGCATTAGATCACCTAAAGGGCTTATTAAACACAACACTGTGCCCCACCCATAATGTTTCTGATTCAGTAAGTCTAGCTAGGTAGGACATGGCCTGAAAATTTGCTTTTGCATGTTCCTAGGTGATGCTGCTGCTGCTGTTGCAAGTTCAACAGTTTGAGAACCTTCAATCAGGACTCAGATGGTTAAAGTTCTTTAACTGTTTGGTTGAGATTCTCAGAACAAACTTGGAATATATGGTTGAAGAGCCTCAGCCTCTGCCAGCGTGGGTCACAGAATTATGGTAGAAAAAAGTATCTCTCTCCTATTATCTCTCTCTCCCACCACTAGGGGGACCTTATGTCTCCAGGAAATACATTTCCATCACATTACTCCATAACATTTTGGGCTTTATGTGTTACATTATCCAGTATAGCTTAATTAATACAAGATTTCTTATAACAAAATATTGTAAATTATAGTACTGGCTTAGCTGTTAGTCAATGGATAGGGAAGCAATTGATATCAGATGCTAAAAAGATGGAGATCCATGTTATGCAGTCTCAAAGCATTTGGTTAAATAATAGCTATCACTGTGGTAATTTAGGAGACAGATAAAGCGTCTGTAGAGTCTGTAACTCCAGGGAAAAGGACTTGAAAACTGAATGTCTATTACTGCTACTGACTATTCAGCAAAGTGTAAGATGAAAGAGATGAGCTCAAACAAGAAATGGTTTTATGCAAATATAAAAATGAAATGGAGAAATTCCAGGAGTTTGGGGCTGCAAATGACTAGAAAAATGGACTTCCACTAGACCTTTAACTGTGAGAGAAAAGTCTGAGAAAGATTTTGATCAACACAAGTCAATTAAGATTAATCTTTATGAAAAAATTCAGTCTTCAAGACTGTGGCTTTCCCATCCAAGCCTGATGGCGTTAAAGAAGTCACCATTAAAACTGAAAGAGACGCATGAAGGTTAGGAAGCAAAGAATTAAACCAATCTTGAGAAATTCAATCTGGGGAAGAATTCTGACTCATAAAACTGCCTGGAAGAAAAAACATCAGAAGTTTATCAAGATTTGGAAGGAACTCTATTGATGAAGAACCATGAGTCTAGACTAAAACTACATTTTCCTGTTCTAACTTTAATACAACCATCTTGTGGACTTCTGGTTGCAAACACAACGAATTAACTTCCATTGGAGTAAACTTCCGACTGAAAGCAACTATAAGAACTGGGAAAATATATCAAACAAATGTTCGAAGACATTGAAGAGTTAGCAATATGGGTTGGACTTAAGAGCCTACGATTCTTGATAGAAGTGAAACACAAAGGTGAGCTTCACATTATCCTGGCTTTTTCTCTGAGAGCTTTTAAAAATATTGTGATGCCAAGGACTGGAGTTCAAGCAGAATGTGGTATTCTTAGTACACAGAGGAGACAAGAGGTACAAAGTTGCCAAAATGGCTGAACTCAGTGGGAAAACCTGTAAGAGGAGGGAACTGCAAAGAAGGAACCTCAAAACCTTCATACAAATTTCCTTTAAGTTGTTGGCTGACTCTTACGTGATATATGCAAAGAGCAAGACTCCGCGAAACCCAGGGAAAACAGCAACTGAGACTATGAAGAACTGAGCAGAGATTTCATCAGTCATATTGCAACACGAATTATAACTGCTCACTAACCTCACACAGGCTTCATTCCTTTGATATAGCTTTTTTCCCCTCTGATTCAGGCAGGCTTTACTTAATATAATAGTACCATAACTCACTTGATTTTTTTCTGCCCATCCCCTTCTACCTTTGTATGCCTACTCCCTTGGCTTTCTGATTTATTTTCTTGAATACTATCAGGAATAAAACCTGTCCTAGAAGAAATTGTGAAGTTAAGCTTAACTGTATCAGTGTTAATATTAGTCTCTAACAGAATGTTCAAAATAATCATAATAACTAAATTATGTAGGCAGGCCTTGACAACTAGAAAGCAAATGCACCTTGGAACTCTTCCTCCACCTAGAGGAACTGAACACCATGTCTTATTGCAAGTTCAAGCATTTGATGATAAATTATTGTCCCACAAGTCTACTACAAGTATATGAACAAAACTTCCATAGCAATGGAAGTGAGGATTAAACTGTGATTGCTGTAGTTTTATTCTAGTCTTATGATTGTAGCCATTTTTATTCTTTTTTCTTTTTGTCCTTACAATCTCACTCTCATATTTTAATACATAAAAATGCCTTGTTAACCTATGTCTAACTTATAGATAAACAATTTGCTTGATTGGGAACTCTAAAAACAGACTTCGAAAGGAGCTAACAGTTCTCAGATCATTTGGTGCCAAAAGATTGACTGGAAAAAATCCTCTAGACTTCCTCTTGAGCAGCTCCAGGTCCTTGTGCTGACTGGCAGAGAAAAGAGAGCTCCTCACCCCCTCCTTATTCATTCCTTTGTTTTACTTGCCTCCTCAAATGGCCTGAAAAACAAGCAGAGGCCTAAAAAACAAAATAAATAGCCTTGGGCACCCCGTCCCCTCCAGAACGCAGCCCTCTCCCTGGGGCTTTGGAATTTATCCCCTATCCCTTGGTCAGCCCTCTCCCTGTAATAACCCCTGCCTGCACCGAGAGCAGCCAAGACAACCTTTGTGACGGCAGTCTACCCTCCTCTCAGGTTGCCAGCTCTTGAATAAACCTGCTTTCCTTCTACCAAATTCTTATGTCCTGAGTTACTTGCTTATGAATTTTTGGCTTATGGGTGGCAAGCAGCCGAACCTGAGTTCGGTAACAATATGGTCGGTCTGGATGTCAACGATAGGAATTTAAGTCCTCCCCAGAGAGAGATCTTGGTAAATTATCCCCAGGCTTTCAGTTGAGACCCAAGCAGGGTGACACTCTGAGTCAGAACCACACCCTAGGAATAAGAAGAGCTACATCCTAATAGTAAAGACAAAACTGAAATAGACTAGTCCTCACAGAGCCTAAAACTAAGCTTGCATAGATTCGAGGTGGTCTGCTGGCAGATCATGATCATTAATGACTAGGCCACTTCCACGCTAGGTCCATAAAAACCTCAGAAATCCTTCACATTTCTTCCCTCCCTGCTTCCTCCATGCTGCTGGTTGGATGTTGGTGCTCAGACTTATAATTAAAGCCATTGCATTGGAGATGATAGAGCTCAGGTCCCTGAATGTGAAGCAGAGGTCCCCACCCATCCTGCTGCATGGGCTTTTAATAATAATCTTATATTGTGCTACCGACACTTGAGGGTTTTATTATAGTGGCTTAACTGTATATCTTTATGCTTATCACCTTGTTGAAATGCTATAACATAGATATTACTTTATCATCTCTGTTTTCTACCTCAAGAACTAATGCTCAGAAAAATTAAATGACCCACCTAAGGCCATTCCGTTCATAAATGACAAGGCTAAGATTAACTTTTCTGTTTCTTCTTGAACCAGTTTTTGTGGTTTGTATCTTTCTAGAAATTTGTTCATTTTTGTATAGGTTTCTAAACTGTTAGCATAAAAATGTCCTCAGTTTTCCTTTATAATAACTTTTTCTTTCTGTAAAATTAGTAGTAATGTCTTCTCTTTCATTCCTGATTTAATTATTTAAGTCTTCTCTCTCTAACTAAGTTTTGTCAATTTTGTTGATCTTTTCAAAGAACCAACTTTTGGTTTTGTTGAAAACCAGACATTTTACAAATACAATGTAAAAACTCTGGAAATCAGATTCTTCTTTCTACCTAGGTGTTTTTGTTGTTTGTTATAGCAGTTGTTTTTTATTTGTTCAGTGACTTTTCTAAACTACTTCTGTAAAGTCTGTATTTTTCATATGTAGCCATGGAAAATCCTGCTTGGTTAGCTCAGTGCTCAGCTAATCGTTAGACAGAGATTTCCTTAAATACCTGGAACCAGTATGTCTCCCAGTGTTCATTGAGGGTCTGTTGTCAGGCAGTTGTCAACTCTCCCATAGCCTTCACTTCTTGCTTATATGGAGCCTCACGGTCAGCCTAAGGTGAATGCTTAGGGCCTTCTCAAGTCTTTCCTGAGCTTGTACACAGTTTAGCACAATACTGGACATGTATGTAGATTTCTGGATTCCCATGCATATGTTGGAACTTTTCAAAGTTCCTAGGGACATTCTTCAGCTTTTCGTTTTGAGTTTTTTGATTAACCTATTGTTGCCGCAACTGTTTTCATTGCCTAAGGCAGCAGCAAAGTCAATCCATTCCCTCTTATTGTTTTTGACAACAGCTTCTAGGGAAAGGCTTTTTGGTGCTGAGTTTGATTCTGAATCAAATCAAACGAAGACAGCCTGGCAAGTGTGATCTTTTAGGGGACCACCAGATCAGTGACTATTCTTTTGGAATTAGACTTTGAAGGAGTTCCAGCCTCATTCTGTCTCATCTGTTGGCTGCCAGGCTGCTGTTTTTCACCACAATTGTGGGCTCTTGTTTTTCAGTGCTACAAGCAAAGATGGATACAAGGGAATTGGGTTAGAGCAAGTCAAAACATCTTAAAGCTCACTGTTCTTTCTGAGATTCAGCTGTTTTTCTTGAATAAATGCTTCCTAGACTGCTGCAAGCCTTTGGCTAATTTCCAGCATTCTGAAAAAGCTGATTTTGACGATTTTGCTAGTTTTTTCATTGCTTTTGTGGATAAAAGAATTTTCAGAGGTCCTTATGTCTTCCTTTTACTGATGTCACTCTAAGGCTGTGATTAGAACTCAGGTCCTCTCCTTGACCAATCCTCCTTCTATTACAATGTGCACATAACTTCCTTCTATTACAATGTACACATAGCTTTATGTGCATTAGAGTCACCTGGAAGACTTGCTAAAATACAAATTGCTGGGCCCCACACCTAGAGTTTCCAAATCAGGCCTGACGTTGAACCTGCCTGAGAATGTGCACTTTTAAAAAGTTCTCAGGTAATGTTGATGCTGTTGGTCTGGGGACCACTCTTTAAGAACCACCGCATTACACCATGTGGTATCTTCAACCCATTGCCTTAGGGAGTGCTTCTCACCTCTAAAATCAACAATAATAATACATATAAGTCAATAATACATATTATCTCTCTGTATACATAATAAATACAGTACATAAGCTAATATATATTTAGTACTTACTACATGCTAGGTATAATATGCTTTACATTTACTAGGTTATTTTAATTTATATAATGACCTATGGGCATTATTACTTTCTCCATATTTAAATTGGAAATTGAAGTCAAAAAGGTAAATACATTGCCCAGAGGCATACAGCTCTAAATGCAGGAGCTAGTATAAAAATATGGCCTGTTTGATTCTGGAATGCATACTTTAAGCCTCTGCAGCAGCCAGTGTGTCCTACAGAGTAACAGAAATCACTTTTGCCTTGGATGACTTTAGTTGGGACATGCTTGCAGGATTAAAAACAATGACTCACATGGTAAAAAAGAGATTCTATTTTTCTATCTTTTGATTACATCATGATAAAAATGCCATTTGTGCGCTTGGTCTTTAATAGGTGTCTACGGCTTGGTAAGCTGCTCTTTTAACAAGAAATGGGCTTTTAGGCTCAAAGCCTTGAGTAGACAGTTTCTAGACAGAATTTAAAAACACAGTCTTCTGTTCATTTTCTTATAGTTCTTTTCAACTAAGGTAAGTAATAGAGGTTTTCCATTTATACTACTTTTATAGTTTCCCTCTTAAAGAATTGAAGAAAAGCGTTTATTTAAAGAAATAATAATACTATGAGTAGTATACACAGATATGGAATGAAAAGGGCTGAAATTTGGGAAACTCTGCTCCAACAAACAGGTTGAGTATCCAATTGGATCAACATGCAACATCCTAAAGGGAAAGTAGGGAAATGTGATTAAATCATGAATTTTCTTTTAAGGAGGGAGAGACTTGGATGGAAAAAGAGCCACAATTTCTAGAGCAACATGTGCGAAGCAGAGAAATACCAAGTCGGAAATGATTTGTTGGTAAGAAATTACTACAAGGGTGGACTGAGATTTGGTTGCACAACTTGTCTAGCAAATTCTCGTAACTTAAATTTCTCTAGTAAATTTTGGATAATTTGTTTTCATCAATACCAAAAAAATAAAAATTAGTTTCGGTTTACTGGCAGGAGATTTTGCAGTTAGCAGAAACAGCGCAAGAAGTGAGTTTTTTAATTCTTGGGAGAGGGGATGCAATAAATATATCCTGGGCCCTGGGCGTGTGTGTAGAGGGGGTTAGGAATAAGAAGAGCGGAGAGCAGGACTGTAATTAGAGAAGCAGACATCTTCAGAATGAAAAAAGAGGACATGTGCGGGACGAAGAAAGAATTTAGCATCACCGACATGATTAACTAAACTGTTTACCGGGGCTTAAGCAAGGGGTTCAGGGACTACAGCTGCTATATTTATTTTAGTTGCATGTAACAGGAGCTGTTACTTCCCAGCTTGACAAACGGTCAGCCCTCGAGATGAAAACTGGAAGGCTCTGGTCCGGCCACGGCTACAAAGAGGAAACTCTCTATTCTCCGTCCCCGCCCCAGTTGAATCAGATATGACTGCAAGGTGGAAGGGGAAAAGGCACCATATAGTGCTCAGAGTCAGTATGGGCAATCGTGCCCTTCTTCCGTCTATTTTTTTGTCCCGCTCATATCTGTACTGCAACTGATGAACGCTATGCCAAGAGATCTCAACCTTATTAGTCAGATTTCTAGTCGAATTCGAGTTGATTTCAACGGCTCCATTTTGGCTATTGCTGTTATAATTTCTGAAAAAGTCCAGCTGTGCCGGCCCATCCCTTAGTTCTCCACACCCGCTTCCCTTTCCCTGAGACCCCGCCCTCTTCTCCCAGCTCAAACCACAAAAGCCAGTGCTGTTCCAGCCCAGCAACGGAGCCCCGCCCACCGCAAACGTCGCAGTGCTGCAGGAAAAGGAGGCGGGTCCCGACTGGGGCGTGGGGTGGGAAGGTGTGGCTTCGTCCTCCGTTCTTCGGCCAATCTGTGAGGTCTCCCTGGCCGAGAAGGAAGGGCCAAGGCGTAGAGACAGTTAAAGTATTTATTCCCTTTTTCTGCCACGTCCCAACCATTGACGTAAGCCCACTCAAGTTCCGATTGGATATGTGCACTTTTCCTGCAGGGGCTCTTTAAGTCTATTGGTCGTTGCTGTCCTAGGGGCGGGGCTTGTGTGCCCTCCTCCTTCGCTTCTGCTGCGGCGCAAGGGGCGGGACCCGCCACCGCCGCCTCTGCTTCCGCCGCCGCCGCTGCCGCCGCTGCCGCCGCCACCTGCCGCTGCGCGTTCGGCGGGGGAGGAGTTGGAGGCGGAGAAGAAGGCGGTGGTGGGCGGGTGGAGGACCGAGCGCTGTTCTCGCCCCGGAGCCGCTGCACGGTTCGGGGGGGTTTTTTTTTTTTTTTTTTTAAATCTGGCTTGTTCTCACATCGGGTCTGTGAGGGTTGGGGCGAGGAAATTGCTACCTTCACCTCCTCCATTTCTTAATTTCTCTCTTCGAGAGGGAGTGGGGCCTGTCCTTTGCCCGCTGCGCCGGCCATGGTGGGTGGGGTTGATGGCCGTAAGAGGCCTTCTTCGCCTCTTGGGCCTTGTCCAGCCCGGACCTGGGGCCGCGCTCGTGGCCGTGGCCGCGGCTGCCGCGCCCCGCGGCCCCTGGCGGATGACATCGGTTGGTGTCGGGGGTCTCCACCGTCCGCTTTCTCCGGCTGCTACTGCTGTCCTTGGTACCTTGGCCAAGGACCCCGCTGCCTTTCTCCCCTCACTCGCGACTGTTTGAGTGTTTCCTCACTAACACCGCCTCCCTCCCCCCACCTTCTCTGCCCATTTTCACCCAGTTTAGAGCTGGTCCATCTTACGCCATAGGCCTTCAGCCCCCCTCTCCCGAAAAACCTTCCGTTACCGTCGCTCTGCTGGCTGTATTTGCGTTTTTCCCGATTGTCCCTGAGACTCGGGCACGCAGACATCCTGTACAAACCATAGCAGTCGTTCTCCCGATATTAGCACCATTCCATCAATGCTTCTCTCCACTAACGATGTCGGATCAAAGCACCTCTTTTGTGGCCTCCCTAAGATTACTGCTTTTAATCATTTTGCGCATATTCAAAATGGTGAGTTTAAAGCCTCTCAGATCAAGTTAAAGAAAGAAGAAGGTAAATAGTCGTTTTGCAGGGAGGAATAATACTCTATTCATGAGATTTACCACTCCAGGCATTATTTTTATTTTTTACGTACGCATAGACAGACACTGCTGTGGATCTGCTGGTTCTGTGAAGTTTCTGATTTTTTAAAAAAGGCTTAATATATTGTTATTTTTATCCTGAACTGTTTGGTCAGATTTCTTTAAAATGGCAGTCACCTTTGCTGAAGACTACAAATCATTGGAAGAGTATGTAAATAAACATGAAGATACCAGAAATAAACATTAAAACTATTTTTTCTATTTATTTGTTTTATGGACTTCATGTCATTTTTATATGCAGTAACTTTAACTTTTTTAAGTTAATTACAGAAATACAAGTTCGATGTAAAATTCAACAATATAGAAGAAGACTGTTAGGTAAAATAACATTTCTTTTCCCCTCTCCCCCTCCCCCGCCAGTCCCATTTCAGTGTCTGGAGTTAACAATTTTATAGCATCTTTTTAAATGCACTTTTAAACACAATGTAAAGTTGTTGAGGGGTGGGGCATACCAAACACATTGGTATATCCTTTGCTTTTTTTTTTTAATTTTATACCTTGGACATCTTTACTTGTTGCATAGATCCCCCTAATACTTTTAAAAGGCTAAGGGATATTTTATTAGTTTGAATGGGCTATAATTTATATAAGCATTCCCTTACTGAAAGACATTTAGTTTCCTTTTGCAATCAAAGTAATGCTTTCTTTAAAGCCAACTTTTTAATTTATTGATTAGTTTTTAATTGCAAACTTTAAATCTTCCTCATTTTAAAAATTTACACAATATGGATGATTGTAAGATTCTTCTCCCATTTCTAGTCCTTCTTTCATCCTAAGAGTCAACTGTTTGGGAAACTTTCTATGTGATTATTTCTGGAGCATGGATTCCTAGAAATGGAATTGCTGGATTAAGGGGTATGCATATTTTAAACTTTGATAACCATTTTTTCCTCCTTATTCCTCTTTTCACAGTTATTCTTAACTGTTTTATTTATTTCTCCAGATGAACTTTAAACTCAACTTGTAAATTAAATAAAAAATTCTTAGGTATTTTCAGTAAGGTTATATTTAAATTTTAGATTATTTTGGAGCGAATTGAGCTTTATGATACTCTCTCTCCTCAGAAATATCTGTATGTATGCTATCTTTCTATTATTCACATCTTGCTTTATATTCTTAAAGAAAGCTCTATAGTTTTTTTCCTCAAAGGTATAACATTTCTTTTTAATAGTTCTAGCCGTTTTATGATTTGATTGCTTTGGTGGATGGAAATTTTCAGTAACATTTTCTCATTTTTTTCTGGTTATAGGAAAACTTTGGATTTTTTTTAATCTGATTACTTCATTGAATTGATGATTATCAAAAATATGCAGTTGTGTGCCTTTCTTTTCAGTTTTTATACCTTACGTGTTTTCCTCATTGCTTTCATTATATGTCCTGTATAATGTTGAATAATAGCAGTGAGAGCTAAAAACTTGGTGTTCTAACTTTAAGGGGAGTGTTTCTGATATTTTAGCATCAATTATGTTTTGTTGAAGCTTTCTGATAAATAGAAAACATTAAATTATTTTCTTCTATTCTTGGCTTTCCAAGATAATTTTGTTGTTTTTCATTTCTAAAACACCGTAAATGGGTGTTGAATTTCATTAGTATTTTTAATATCTTTATAGAGTAGTTATGTAAAACATCACCAATATTCCCTGGGTAATATTTTCCCAAGAGAGCTCCTTTATAAAGACTCAACTTTATTGTATGTAAGTTGAGTTAAAGACTCAACTTACATACAATAAAATGTATATATTTAAAATGTACAGCTCAGTGTATTGTGGCAGAGTTTATACCACCCATGTCACCACCACCACAACCAAGTGTATTTTCATTACCACATCAAGATATAGAATATTTCTGTCATCTCTAAAGTTCCTTTCTCTTTTGTAGTAAGTCACATTTTCATCCTTAGCTCCAGGAAACCAGTTGTCCTCTTTTTCTCCTACAAATTGGTTTTACTTGTTCTAGAATTTTATATAAATGGGATTATATAATATATACTCTTTTGCATCTGACCTTTCTTTTCTCAGCATGATGTTTTTGAGGATCATCCATGTTTTTGTGCTTTACTGGTTCATGACTTTATTGCTGAATCCATGGTATTTACTAGTTTGTTGGCCATTCACCTATATATGGATATTTGGATTATTTCCAGTTTGGATTGTTATTGATAAAGCTGCTGTGAACATTCATTCATGAGCTTTCGTGTGAACATATGTTTTTGTTTCTCTTGGATAAATATCTAGAAATGGGTTTGTTAGATTATATGGTAAGTGAATGTTTAAAATAAGAATCTGCCAAACTGTTCCCATTTTACAATTCCAGTTACTCTACATTGTCATCAACACTTGGTTATTTCAGTCTTTTTAATGTTTGCCCCTCTAACGTGTATGTGGTACTATTGCACTGTAACTAATTTGTATTTATCTGATAAATAACACTGAGGATTTACTTGCGTATTAATGGGTCATTTCTATGTCTTTCTTTATGAAGTATCTATTCAAATCTTTCACCATTTTTTAACATTGGAGAGTTTGTCTTACGAGTTGTAAGAATTCTTTATACATTTTTATACAAGTCCTTTGACTCACACAGACACATATACACACATTGCAGTCTGAAGCTTACCTTTTCATTTTCCTTTTTAAAATAGAGGCACTTTTAATTTTGATTAAATTCAGTTTGTCAGTTTTTTCTTTTATGACTCGTGTTTCTGTGTTCCTAAATTCACTTAGTGCAAAGTTGTAC
>NW_011888887.1:3387517-3420880 GCF_000151845.1 Pteropus vampyrus | reverse complement strand
TTATATGGTAAGTGAATGTTTAAAATAAGAATCTGCCAAACTGTTCCCATTTTACAATTCCAGTTACTCTACATTGTCATCAACACTTGGTTATTTCAGTCTTTTTAATGTTTGCCCCTCTAACGTGTATGTGGTACTATTGCACTGTAACTAATTTGTATTTATCTGATAAATAACACTGAGGATTTACTTGCGTATTAATGGGTCATTTCTATGTCTTTCTTTATGAAGTATCTATTCAAATCTTTCACCATTTTTTAACATTGGGGAGTTTGTCTTACGAGTTGTAAGAATTCTTTATACATTTTTATACAAGTCCTTTGACTCACACAGACACATATACACACATTGCAGTCTGAAGCTTACCTTTTCATTTTCCTTTTTAAAATAGAGGCACTTTTAATTTTGATTAAATTCAGTTTGTCAGTTTTTTCTTTTATGACTCGTGTTTCTGTGTTCCTAAATTCACTTAGTGCAAAGTTGTACAGATTTCCTCTTATGCTTTCCTCTACAAGTTTTATAGTTTTGGCTTTTATGTCAGGGTGTATCATCCATTTGAGTTAATTTTTTATGTGGCGTGAGATAAGGGTCAGGGCTCACTTTTCTGACTCTAGCACCATTTGTTGGAAACACCTATCTCTATCCATCGAATTAACTTAGTCAAATTGAATTGACCGTATATGTGAATCGATTTCTGGACTCTCCCTTTGACCTGTAATTTTCCAGTACCACATTGTTATGGTCATTGTTTTCTAATAAGTCTTGAAATCAGATTATGTGAATCCTCCAACTTTATTCTTTTTCAAAATCATCCTGGCTATTCTACTTCCTTTGCTTTTCCATAACATTTTTTTTTTTAAAGTGATATTTTGTTTTCTACAGAGAATACTGAGGGGATTTTCATTTAGATTGTATTGAATGCATTGATCAGTTTGGGAAGAAATCACATCTTAATGTTGAGTTTTCTAATCAGTGAACACAGGGTAGCTCCATTTATTTAAATCTCTGATTTTTTTCATCACCATTTATAGTTTCAGCATACAGATGTTGGTCCTCATATTTTGTTAGATTTATATATAAGTATATTATTACTTCTGATACCATTGTAGATGGTAATTTTCTTAAAATTTAGTATGCCGTTCATTGATAGTATATAAAAATACAGTTGGTTTTTGTAAACTTTGAATCCAGCAACCTTGCTAAATTCACTTATTCTAGCTTTTTTTTTTCCCCTTGCGGATTCTATAGGATTTTCCTATGTAAATACGTCATTTGCAAATATAGAAGTTTTATTTCTGTGTATATAACCTTTTTCCTCCTTTATTTCACTGGCTAGGACCTCCAGCATAATATTGAACAGGAGTGGTGAGAGCTGGTATCCTTGTCTTGTTCCTGATCTTAAGAGGAAAGCTTTCAGTCTTTCATTATTAAGTATAAAGGGCCTTTTATCAACTTATATATTATTATATATGATATGTTATTACATTAAGTGTAATAGGCCTTTTATTAAGTTAAGGATATTCCCATTATCTTCCTAGAATGCTGAGAGTTTTTATCATGACTAGACATTGAGTTTGCTCAAGTTTTCTTGCTCTATTTATTGAGATGATCATGTGGTGTATCTTCTTTGATCTGTTAAGAAGATGAATTAGGTTTATTTATTTTCAAATGTTGAATCAGCCTTGCATTCTGTAAGTGTACCTAACTTGGATGTGATGTATTATCATTTTTAAACATTGGTGGATTAGGTTTGCTAATATTTTGTTGAGTGCTTTTTTTAAATTTATGTTTATGAAAGATGCTTTTTCATAATTTTGTATCAGAATAATATTGGCTTCATAGAGTTGGAAATTATTTCTTTTTATATTTTCTGAAAAGTTTTGGTTAATGTTAGTATTTGTTTTAGAAATGTTTGTTAAGAGTTTGCAAGCTAACCCATCTGGGCCTAGAGTTATTTTGTTGTTGAAAAGTTTTTACTTTAATAGGTATAGGATGATTAGGATTGTCTTATTTCTTCTTGAAAGCTTTCAGTCTTTGTATGAGTCACTTTTAATCACTATGTGAGCCTTAGTAGTTTGTGTCTTTCAGGAATTTGTCTATTTCATCTATTGTGGTAAAGTTGTATATTATCCGTTTAATGTCTCTAGCATCTGTAGTGATGCTTTTAAAAATACATTTCCAATTTCATTGATTTCTGCTCTTTACTCTTTTTGTATGTCTTGGGTTTAAATCAACTCTATTATGATTTCTTTAGATGTAAGATTAGTTCATTGATTTGAGACCTTTCTCCTTTTCCTTCTAAGTACTGCATTAGATGTTCCCACAAATTTTGATTTGTTGATATTTTATAAGTTCTTATGTGGCCTTCACTTTGACCCATGGATTATTTAGAAGTGTGTTGTTTAATTTCCAAATATTTGGTGATTTTGCCTAACTCTTTCTATAATTGATTTCTATGTTTAATTTTGTTGTAGGAGGATAACATACATTGTATAACTTCTTTTAAGCTCTTTTAAGTTTTTTTTAATGGTCCAGAATACGGTCAGACTTGGTAAATGTTCCTTGTTCACTTTCAAATAATGTGTATTCTGCTTTTGGGTGGAATATTTTATAAGTTCTTTATCCCATATAAAATATTTCTGTATTTTATATTAAATATTCTGTAATTGTCAGATCAAGTTGTTTGATGGTGCTTCTTGGGTTTTCTGTGTTCTTACTGAGCTTCTGTCTACTTGTTTTGTTGATCACTGCAAGAAGAATTCAAGTCTCCAAGTGTAATTGCAGATTTGTCTGTTTTCCCTTTTTGTTCTAACAAGTTTTGCTTCATGTAGTTTGAACTTTGTTGTTAGATGCATATATATTTAGGATTGTTATATCTTCTTGGTGAATTGACCTCTTTATCATTATATAATATTACTTTTTTACTTAAGTAGTATTCCTTCTTCTACAGTCTACTTTATTTGCTATTAATAATCACCACTACACCTTTCTTTTGATTAGTGTTTGCACAATATATCCTTTTACTTTGAATTTATGTCTTTATATTTGAAGTGGGTTTGCTATGGACAACCCACTTTTTTAATCCATCTTGACAGTCTGACTTTTTAATTATGTTATTTACACCACTTATGTTTAATGTTATTATTGTGATTGGCTTTAAATCTTCCATCTTACTAGTCATTTTCTATTTAACCCATCTACTCTATGTTCTCTGTTTTTGAGTCCATGTTATCTTCATTATTGGCTTGCTACTTATACTTATTTTGCCTCTTTAAAAAAGTTATACTGGTTTCTCTATGATTCACGTTATACATCTTTAATTGCAGTCTATAGTCAAGCAGTATAATAGCACTTTTTATATAGTGTCAGAGCCCTACAGCAATGTTTTAAATTTTTCTTTACTATTTGCACTATTATTGTCATACATCTTATTTTTACTTATTCCGTACATTCATAATACTTTGCAATTTTATTATGTTTGCTTTAGACCTGCATTGTCCACTGTGTCTATATAACTTTGCATTTAGAGTAGTTTTTATTAATTAAGTTTAAATTAATTTTCTGGTGTACTAGCCATTTTTCAGTGACTTAGTAGCCACTCATAGCTTTTAGCTTTAGCATTGAACTGTGTAAGATATAGAACATTTCTGTCATCTCACAAAATTTTATCAGACAGTGGTACTTTACACAGTTTTTAAGTGACTAAAAATAAGGAAAAAATTTTTTACATTTACATTCACTTTATTTTCAGAGTTCTACACTTCTTTGTAGAATCAAGTGTCTGTCTTGTATTCTTTCTGCCTGCAGAACTTCATTTCACATTTCTTGCAGTTCAGGTCTACTGGTAACAAAGTCTCTTGGATTGGCTTAAAAGTACTTTATTTTACATTTTCTTTTGAACAATATTTTTCTGGATTTAAAATTCTTGTCCATAGTGTTTGTCTTATATCATTTTAAGGTCACCATTACATACTCTTTTGGCTTACATAGTTTCTGACAAGAAGGTAGTTTTAATTCTTTATTCCTCTGCATCAAACATGGTTCCTTTATTGTTCAGTTTTTATAGTAGGTTGAATATGATTTTCTTGGGTGTGTGTATATGTGTTTTATATTTAACCTGATTTTTAATATTTCCCCTAGAAATACGAAAATGCAGCCTTCCAGGCTACTGAGCTTCTCAGATGTATTGGTTTGATTTCTTAAATCATATTTGCACAATTCTCAGCATTTTTCTTCTTATATTTGTTCTGTATTATTTACTGTCCTCCCTGTGGGATTCCAGTTACACACATGGTAGTTCATTCGATACAATCCCACAACTCTTGGAGGTTCTGTTCTGTTCTGTTTCCATTCTCCTACACTTTTAAAAAATTATTTTGTATCTTAGTTTGGATAATTTCTTATGACCCAGCTTGAAGGTCACTTATACTTAACTAGTCTTTTTATGAGCCCATAAAATATACTCTTCATCTCTGTTTTTTTATTTCCTGCATTTTTATTTTCATTCTTGATATCCTTCATCTGTTTCCCAACCCTACCCCAAGAGTAAAGCCTTTTTTCTTTTACCTGTCTCACAGCCACAGTGGAGGGCAGAGATTGCTGCCCTCCTCCCAGTGATTTAACGCTTTTTTTTTTTTTCTCCCTGTAAGGATTAGGGTTTAGGTAGGGTTTCATTCCTTCCCTCATTGGCAGTCACTCCCTTCCTTCCACCACTGAAAAATGGTCTCTAATCGCCTAGCTTCTTTCCAGTCTTTTCAGCACCTAGTAGAGATCTCCAAATAAGGTGTATGAGTAGCTGCCAACTTTCTATGTTTCAGCATTCTCAGAGATTCTGTACTCTTCATCTTTACCTGCAATATGATTGCTTGACAGAAGGAAACTTAAAACACTCTTTAGAGGGAAGTAAGTTATCCAAAGCCTTTAGAAAATAATATCCAGCATACAAGAAGGCTGCATTTTGTTATTTCTAGGGGAACTATTAAAAGAATTATCAAATAAGCTAGTAGATGAAATAAAATGGTGTAGTAAAAAAAAAAATCGCTCAGTACCAAAGAAGTCAAGGAAGGAAGGATAAAGGAAGAAAGAACAGATGAGAAAAATGAAAATTATAATAAAATGATATTTAAACATATCTATATTGGTAATTATGTTAAATTTAAATGGATTAAATACTTCAGTAGAAATAAAAATATTGTTAGGCTTTTTAAGTAAGTATAATCCAACTATATTCTGTTCGTAGAAAAAACCACTTTGAATGTAAAGGCTCAGATAGTAAGAAAGTAAAAAAATGGAATAAGTATTTGTGCAAAAACCCACCAAAAGAAAGCTGATGTGGCTATATTAACATTGTACAAAATAGACTTGAGGCAAGACATAACATAAGAATTAAAGAGGAAAATATAAGTGGGTCAGTTCATCAAGAAGACATAATCTAAGCATGTATTCATCTAATAATATAGTTCCTGAATATAGAAGTTAATATAACAGGAAATATAGATATGCATCTATAGCTATTGATTTTAAATATACATTTAAAATAACTGGTAGAGCAATTATATAAAAATATTAAGGGGATAGAAAATTTCACATGATTAATCAACTTGACATAATTGACATGTATAGAACATTGTATCTCACAACTGAAGACTAATTTTTTTAAGTGTACATGGAATATTTGCCAAAATATTCTGATCATTAAATACCTTAAATAACAGATTTTAAAGGATTGAAATTACACAGTGCAGTTTTTTAACCACTTTGGAATTAATTACAACTCAGTAACAGAAAAATATTTAGAAAGGCTCCAAATGTTAGAAATTTAGCAAGACATTTCTAAAATTGTCCATGAATCAAAAACAAAGTCATAATGGAAAGTAAGAAATGTTTTGATTGAAAAAAACAATAAAATATTACAAAACTTGTAGAATACAACTGAAGAAATTCTTTGAGAGAACTTTATAGTTTTATATGCATATATATTAGTAAAGATGAGAGGTCGAAAGTAAGTAGTATAAACTCACAACTAAAGGGAGAAAAAACAAACCCAAAGAAAGTAGAAGGAAGTAGTAAATATAAAAGTAGAAATAAATAAAATAGGGAAGTTTATAGTCAGTTTATTGAGAGAACATTTTTAAAGTAATATGTAATGAATTGATCAACAAAAAATGGGAGAAAACACAAATTACCAATACCAGGAATGAAAAAGGAAGCATCACAACAGATTTTATAGATATTATTAATAAAGGAAAATTATAAACAACTTTATATTAATACATTTGGTAACTTGAACGGAAGTTCATAATCCTTAAGAAACAATTTACCAAAACTGACGTGAGGAAATGAAAAATCTGAGTTGCCCAATATCTGTTAAACAAATAGAATTTATCAAAAACCTTTACATAAAGAAAACTGCAGGCCCAGATGGTATCACTGGAAAATATTCCAAACGTTTAAGTAAGATACAATGTCGGTTATATACAGACTCTTCTGATAATTAAAAAAGAAAAAAATTATCAGGGTATTTTATAATTTTAATATAATCCCAGTAGGAAAACCTGACAATAACATGACAAAGAAAAGAAATTATAGGGCAATATTTCTTAAGAACATAGATACAGAAATAATCTGGTGATATATAAAAAAAGGTACTATATCACAGATTTGTTCCAGGAGTGCAAGATTGGTTTAATGTTTTTAAATTAATCAATGTGATCCACTTCTTTAACCAAACAATGTAGAAATACAGGTCATCTCTGTAGATACAGAGAAATCATTTGACAAAATTCAACATCAGTTTGTGTTAAAAATCCTCATTAAAGTAGGACTAGAAGAAAACAATATCAACATAAAACCCACAGCTAATACCATAATCAGTGAGTGCAAGTTCTAGCCAAGTATTGGAGGAAACTAGAAAAATTCAGGATCCAGTCCAGTTTACAGGTAGAGAAAAACCTTGAAGACAGTTAACAGCACTAGAATCTGATATTCACAAAGGTATATTGCTGAAATATAATTCTCTTTATAATCATCTCCATTTCTATCAAAGATAACCACAGTAAGACTAATTTGTGTGCATTTTAAATCTAGTTTCAATACATTTGGCCTAATTATTTACATGTGTGCAGAAAGAATTGTGATTGACCATATAGGCTCTTTTAAGTCAGCTTTGCTGGAATTTGTCAGAAGAAATCTCAGATTGGATTTTCAAAAACTTCTCCAGGCTAGCATGCCAAGCTAAGGACTTATTCGATTATGTCCTCTTACAAGAGAACAGATTCTTACTGAACTTATGCAAATGCAAATATTGTCATGGGAAATAAGAATATATAATAAGAGCTTCTGAATTCTAGATGGATCAGATAGGGAGAAAAATTTTTTGACTTTTGTTGCAAAGATTCACTTCATCAAATTGCTCAAGTTACAGATGACATAAAAGGGAAGAAAAAAGGGGGTCCTTTAAATCTTGAAACAAAACATTAAAGAACAAGCAGTGTTTTAAAAGAAGTCATAAAAATTATAATCTTAATTAGTTCATTCATTGTTATGTAATTCTTTTTTGCTTTGTCTTGGGTTAGCAGCTTTATGAATCAGTCAGTTCTCTATTAAAGTTTTAAAAGTCTTACAATCAGTTCAGTGTTGTAATCTTAAATGTATCTGAAATCCACATTTTAGAGTACTTGTCAGGGTCTCTTCCATGGAGCACTTTTGCAGGAACACTCATAAAAGCATCAGAGTAAAACGGTAACTATCTTTAAATGACAAAAAAAAAACTTAAACTTAAAAATGACCATGATTAGAGATCTGTTGAGAGCGCTGTCTCTCTTCTCTCGTGCTCTGTCTCTCTCTTTTTCCTCCCCCTCCCCCTTTCCCCCATCCATTCAACCTAGTGACAATTAAAAGATTTCAAAAGGAAATACAGAAAGTTACATAGCTCTTTTAATAGAGAAGATTCAGTTATTTTTCTGTGTAATCAAAGACTTGATAAAGACAACTCAAAGCACCAAAAATATTTCATAAAACAGAATTGTTGTTTTCAGATTTCATTAAAGGTACAAAAAAAAAACCTTATAATTTCTTACTAAGAGCATGCCAGTAATCTTTAAAACAAGAAAACAATTGTGGATGGGCAAGTTTATAAATACATTTTATAGTTTCTAGAAGTATAGTCTTATAATAAATTTTTCAGATTGTTACAAAACCTGTTTATTAATAGACTCAAGTATCTTTTGCCTCTGTAAAAATTTTTAAAACAAAATATATAAAGTTATGTTTAGCAGTTAATATTTATCTTATTTGGAAATGATTTAGATATTAAATGACTATCCATTAGTTTAACTTAATATGAACTTTTATTTAAATTACTTGCTTTTAATAATTATGCTTGGGTTAGACATTGAACAGCTAACCAGTATCTTGTTATTTTTCTTATTGACAAATTTTGCTTTTATTAAACCAACAAACTGAAACTAGCTTTTATTTATTAAAGGTTATTCTAGATCATGTGAACTTAAAAAAACATTTGGGTTAATTTCTAAATTTTTGAGGGTATATTGATTTATATAAATACTTAATTTTTTAAGACAAAGCTCTTTACAGATTCATTTGACAATACCATTTGGAGGTAGAAAAATGTCACATAACATACACACAGATAAATAAATATACAGAAAGATGCAACATCTTATAGCTTTGTTTAAAAAATTTTGGCCGTGTCTCATGTATAAAACTCAAATAGTTGGATACAAATTGTGTTTCTGGCAGATGGACTAAGTTAGTTACCTGTTCGGGTGGTCAATTTTTTACCAAAGATTTTTTTGTTTGCATGCCGTAAGGATCCTTTTAGATCTGTTTTTGGAGTCTTGTATCTTTTAGAAGCTTCAAGTCAAAGTATACATTTCATTATTTCACAGAGGTTTAGAATCCTTTCAGGGTGTCCCTTAAGGTGAACTTATCTAAGTTAAAGGTTCCCCAAAGTGGCCACCACAGTTCCAGAAGTTCACCCATTTTCCAAAAGGCATAAGATCCTGGTCCTTGTCTATGGCCATGCTACCCTGAACAAGTCTGATCCCGTCTGATCTCCGAAGCTAAGCAGGGTTGGGCCTGGTTAGTACTTAGATGGGCGACCACCTAGGAAGACCAGGTGCTGTAGGCGTAAAACATAAAAAATAAAAATAAATAAAAGAAAAGAAAAAGATCCTGGTCCATCGACCAGGTGGAACCCATCTTTGCCTTTAGATTTCCTAAAATGCCTTAACTATGAAGGCCTTGTTTTCTGACAGCTGTTCTAAAGCACAGGATCATTCACGTGTTTTCCCCTGTTTTGAACAGAATAGGATGACTTACCAAGAAGTTTCAACAAAATATAGGTATGCACAATAAAGTTGGAGAGCTCGAAATGTAAAGAGTGAGGAGGTTGGACATGAGAGAGACTTAGCCTTGAATTCCAAGATTGGCGAGAAAGCAGTAAGCTCAATGGGCTCTGTGGGTACCAGCTTCTGTTTGCTCACTAGCCTTGGAGTCATCGATGGGGGGCGGGGAGTGGGGGTCTTCTTTTGATCCAACTTCTGTTGCCACAAACAGTCAAAAGTTCAGAAAGAATAGAAGTAAAGCCGGTGAATCGCTGAAGTAGTAATTAGTAAAAGTTTATTGTGTACGTATCAAAAAGAAACTTGTAAACCAGGAGCACTCAAAACAAAACATGGAATGAGACTCAGGGGTACATTGTTATAAAGTAGTGAGAAAGCAGTGACTTTATTCTTAACAGTTATTGGTTACAATACAGATGCTCCTTGGCTTATGATTAGGTTACATCCTGATAAACCCATCATAAGTTGAAAATATGTTGAGTTGAAAATGCATTTAATATACCTAATCTACTAAACATCATAACTTAGCCTAGCCTTTCTTAAACAGGCTTAGAACACTTACATTAGCCTACAATTTGGCAAAATCTTTTGACACAAAGCCTATTTTATAATTAAATATTGGCTATTTCATGTAATTTATTGAACATGGTATCCAAAAAGTGCAAAACAGTGCACTATATAGACCACGATTGTTTACCCTCATGATCCTGTGCCTCTTTGGAAGTTGCAGCTCACTGCCGCTGTCCAGCATCAAAAGAGTATCATACCGCATATTGCTTGCTAGCCTGAGAAAAGTTCAAAATTCAAAGTATGATTTCTATTGAATGTTCGTATTGCTTTCATCCCCATCATAAAGCCAATAAATGGTTAAGTCGAACTGTTAGAAGTCAGGCAACATCTGTATTAGAATTTTCTTAAGTGATAGGGAATTGGTCAGTGGTCCCCTCATATCAACCTTGGGAAACAGTTTCTAAGTTTTGCTTATGATTTTTGGAGGTATAAGCAAGAAGTAACCCAGGTCAGTTTAGCCTTGCAAAATAAGCAAATTAAGCTGTGTTCACATGAATGAACTGGTTTTGTCTGGTCTCTGTTTTTTATTTTAATACAACCAAAAAAAGTGTAAAATAAAATTAGAACAGTACATTTGGAATAGCATGAAAATTTGTAAGGTACCTAAGAATAAATCTCATAAAACTTGGGCAGAACTTTTACACTGGAAATTACAAAACAGTCCTAAGAGACATTTTTAAATACTTAACTAAATAGAGAAATATTTCATCTTTGTGTAGTAGGAAACTCAATATTATTAAAAATCAGTTTACCCCAAGTTGAGCTATAGGTTGAGTAAAAATCCCAGGGTTTTAAAATTTTGATCTCATGGATTTCAAATTTATATTAAAATGTAAATGTGTTAGATATCAATACTTGCTATGAAGTTATAGTAATTAAGACAGTTTGTATTAGAACAAGGTAGACAAAAAGACTGATAGAAGAATAGTTTCTAGAAACTAGATCTACATATGTGGTCTCTTGGTTTATGATAAAAGCTGAAGTTAAGAGAAAACATTTATTTTTAATAAACTGTTAGGTGAACTGGATATCTATATGGAAAAAATAAAAGAACCTTGGCTTTTACCTGATACTGTATTCACAAGTTCATTTGAACTGGATAATAGATCTAGATGCAAAATCTAAAATTATTCAGCTTCTAGGAAAAAAAACCTAGGAGAATATGTTTATCACCTTGGAATAGGCAAAAATTTTTTTTAGAATATAAAATTGATGCTAGGCTACATAAAATTAAGAATTTCTATTTATCAAGACATCATTAAGAAAGTGAAAAGGCATGTTACATACTATAAGAATATATTCACAGTAAATAAATCTGGTGGACTTGTACCCAGAAATTATAAGTAACTTGCAAATCAAAAAGGAAAAGGCAAGCCTAATTTTCAAAATAAGCAAAAAAGTGAGCAGGTTCTTCCCAAAATATGGATATAGTCAAGAAATCAAAAGGTAAAGGTGCTCTACATTATTACTCACCAGGGAAAGGTCACAATGAGTCACCATCACACCCCTACCAGAATGGCTGAAATTAGAGATTGACAATACAAATGTTGCCAAGGATATGAAACAGCTAATAACTCTTGTACATTGCTGGTGGGAATGTATATTATAACAACATGAATGAATCTCAAATGTTGACTAAAAGTCTACAGACAAAAAATTTATACTGTATGAAGTTTAAAACAGGAAAAACTACTTTAGGGTAACAGAAGTCAGGAAAGTAGTTGCCTCTGGGTTGCCCCATGTTCATTGCTGTATTATGTACAATAGCCAGGATATGGAAACAACCTACGTGTCCATCAATGGATGAATGGATAAAGAAGATGTAGTATAAAGTCAAGGAATGCTAGGGATTGCTGGCTCTTGTCAGGAACTGCCAATTACTCATCACATGGACCTTTTCATAGGACTGCTTGAGTGATCACATGATGTAGCAGCTGGCTTCTCTAAGAGAAGAGCCAAGAGAGCAAAGAGGAAGCCACATGCCTTTTATGCCCTAATTTTGTACATCACACACTTCTATCACATTATCTTCATTAGAAACAAGTCACTAAGTACACTCCACACATAAGGGGAGCAAATTAGGCTCTGCTTTTTGAAGGATGGAAATATTTTAAAACCATCACATTATTTTGATAAAGGTATGGTGTTATTATAGAAGTGGGTGGGCTACATTGCAATAATATAATACAAATGTGTTGTTTTAAAATATTATACAGTCTCTGTTGTTAGTTGACTACCCAGTGGAGTAGGAGAAGTTTGATGATGCCGAAGGCAAGTCAAGATGTAGGTCTAGTATGTACCAACTTCATTGTGTTTTGTGTTCATTTCGGTATATGAGCACTCATTCTGTTTGCCTAAGTCTTTTGCATTCATTACCATTTAGATTTTTATTTTTATTAATTATACTATCACTAGCATTCATTTAACTTTTGTAAGTTTGAATTCTGGTATACCCAGCACTTAGCCCTCTTTTTTTATTATATTTCTGCGTTTTTCCTTGTATTTTGATTATTTCTATTGCCTGTCTAGAGTTTCTGTTATATGCTATTGTTAAGATGATAAAATAATGACTTCCAGGTTAATAATTGGAGGATCTGGAATTCGTACTTTTGTGAGTCACTCCTTTAATTCTTAGCAACAAATTCATAGTTTTATTTTTTTATAATTAGTATGAAGTATGTAAAAACTCAAGAGCATTTGAAATGAATAATTGTCACAAGTAGAGAGCAGTCATATGTTATTAGGTGAATTGTATAGGGAGCAAGGGACTAATTTAGCAAAGGAAACATCTCTTTAGAAAACACTCAGACTAAATGTTCCCAATTCGATTTAGATACAAAACTGGGAGTGATGAATTATCATTTTAATCTTGACACACAACTGTGGTCTTTCTTCCTTATAATTCATTCTCTCCCCTCCTTGTTTGCTTTTTTTTTTTTTTTTTATACTTCAGAGATAGGAATGAAATAACTTGTAGACAGACACTTTGACTATAGCTGGCTTCAGATGAAATAGAAATAATTAGTATATAGAGACATTCCAGTCTATTTCATAAGATCAGATCCACTATTAAAAATAATAGTAACTGAAGCACAGAACAAAGTGCAAGAAATTAAAAAGATAATAGAATACTGGAAAGCTGCAGATAAAAGTGGATGAAGTTTACCATTCTGTGGAGCGAAAATAAAAAAGAAAAGTTTAGAGACAAAAGATTAATTTGGGCCAACTACAGAGATAATAGGAAGAAGAAAGGACATCTTTGAGACAAACTGATACAAGTCTTTAAAGCAACCCAACCAGGGCTATGTGGGAGAAATTTAAAAATGGCCTGCCCTTAAGAAAGTCCTTATAAAATTATAGAATACCATTTGTTAGAGAAGATTCTAAATATTCCAGGGAGAAAAATTGATTTACTTAAAAAAGTATGAGAAATAAGTTGGCAAAACAGTTTTTTAACAGCAACATGGAATGCTAGAAAATGATGCCTTTCATAATTTGGGAAAAATGATTTTGTCTTGAACTATACCCTAAGTGTGAAGAAAATATAAAAATATTTTCAGACATGCATAAAATTTCTGAAAAATTACTTGAAGACCTTAGGTAAAGACAAGAAAATAAAAAGCAGGAGAACGTGCAATTCAAATTCGGACCTAACTCAGCAGTACAATTAAAAGATATCATGTAAGTATCTGGGTAATAGACTTTGAAAACAAGTAGACTAAACTTAGATCAGCAGAAAGAATCACATTAAACAGCAATTTTCCTGATTTCTCTATTCTCCAGTTCCTTTCCTTTCACTTTCTTTTAATCCATTTCCTGTTTAGAAAAAAAGAGTGCAGCGCATTGCCAGTGTTAATTTAATTTTACATAAATACGCTCTTGGAGGCTGAAGCAAATCTGACTGGTTTTCAGTGTGAAACTAAAATATGAAAACTGTTCTTAGAGTTATTTCTAAACAATGTGTCTCTGATCCTAATGTAATAGAAAAGTATATGTAAATCAGATACATCAAATGAATCTTCAGTTAACAACTGTTCCAGAACTATGTTAACATCATGCGTAGGGATGCTACATTTTGTAGGATTTGACATTTTCAGCAATCGAGAATTACTATATTTTGTAAATGGAAATACCACTTCTAAAAATAATGCTATAAATAGAATGATGTCATTTTTTTCTAAAGACTCGATATACTAGAGCGTTGCGAAAATAATAATAAAAGTGAGATATTTTGTGGCAAACTTTGGGAGTAAGGTTAGGACTGTAATCTGCGAGTTATCTTGGGGTAAATGCTGCAGCCACAGGCACTGTCAGCAAGTATTCTTGGGACAAACAGGAAATGGATTAGCAACGTTCTGGCCCAGCTTTGACACCCACCATTCTACTAAAGGTGCCCTTGTCAAGATCTCTAGTTTGCTCCATGTTGCTAACTCCAGTGGCCAGTTATAGATCTATCATATTTTAACTTTTAGCAGTGTTTGGCATAGCGGATCATTTCTTTTGTCTGAAGCACTTTATTCATTTGGCATCCACACCTGGATTTATTTTTTTCTTTCCCTGTCCTCTGTCAGTTTTTAATACTTCTTTTCCCTGGCCTCTTAATATTGGATTGTCTCATTTCTCAGTTCTTGAACTTCTTTCCTTCGCAGGTACACTTAGACATCCTGTCCAAGTTCATGCCTTTTTGAATGTAATCTATATACTGATAACTCCCTAATTGTACTGGCAGCTCAGAATTCTTCAACTTCAGGCTCCTATTTAACATTTCTACTTGAATGTCTTATAGATATCTGAGAATTAATACATCCAAAATTTAACTCAAGATATTTCCTCCAAACCTGCTTCTTCCACAAATTTTCCTGCATCATTTAATGGCAACTCTGTTTTTCTGGTTGCCCAGGCTATAAAACTTAGTCAACCTTGACTCCTTACCTTTTATAACCTATATCAAGAAATTTTGTTGACTCTACTTTCACAGCATAGAATCTGACCATTTCTCACCACCTCTATTTTTACCTTGGTCCAAACCACTGTGATCTCTTTCCAGTATTATTTCGATAGCTTTGTAACCAGATTCCCTGCCTTTGACCTTGTTTCCCTTCAGTCTGTTCAACACAGTAGCCAGAGTGTTCCAATTAAAACAGAAGTTAGATAATGGCTCTTCTCTGCTCAGAACTCTTTAGTGGCTTTCCATCTCACTCAGAATAAAACCTACATTTTTTGCATTGTCCTATAAAGGCCTATGTGATCTGTTCCACCTCCTTCTTCTCTCCTTAATTAATTTTCTACCCTCAACTGTTACTTTCTCCCTTGCTCATTCCATCCCAGTTATCTTACTGAAGTTCTCACCCCAGGGTCTTCTGTTTATTCTGTCTGGACTATTCTTTTCCTAGAATTACACATGGCTCCCTTCCTCACAGATGTTTGTTCAAAAGATCCCTTCTCAGTGAGGCCTTCTCTAACCGCTGTATTTTAAATTGCACACCCTTAGCAACTATTCTCTGTTTTATTTTTCTCTGTAGTATGTATTGTCTAATATATATTTATTTATTACTTATTTTGTTCTGTGTCTACACCCTATACTGTAATGTTAGGAGGGCAGGAATATTTGTCCATTTTCTTCATTGTCGTATCCTTAGCACTGCAGATAGTGTCCTGGAACATGGTAGAATAAAGCCTTATTCCAAAGAAAAGGCTCTGGGTAAAACACTCGTGAACTTAAATTCCTGGTTATCCTTTAAGATTGCCATGTACTGTATTGTGAATCTGGAGATTCAAGTTATTTCAGATTTTCATGATTACTAAAACAATATTAATTAGTGCTTGTGTCTTTGCTAGTATAATTTTTTTTAATATATATATTTTTTACCATTTAGCAATTACTGACAATCTGACTCAATTCAAATGAATTAGAGGATGACAACCCGTTGCTGGATTTATAATTTATAGGGGGAAAATGTGTGTGTCCTCTTACGTATATTAATAACTATCCATGGCTAGACAGGGAACATATACAGTTAAATTCATTTGTAGAACTGTCATCTAGTAAGTTTGAGTTAGTGATAGGTAATTAGCAATAGCTCAAGAGTTTAAGTAAATAAGGTATTTAAATAAAAAATTAAGACCTTACCAAACTTTTTAAAAAGCACAGATGGCAACTTGAAATAGTAAATAAGTGGATGAATTTAAATAGAAGCAGCTCTTTTTATATTTGTTACAAGTTAAATTTTATTTTTTATAATTTAGGATAGTTCTTATTTGAGATTAAAACGTGATCAATTGACTATTAAGAATAAGTGTATCATTATTTACCCAGATTAATTATTGTCATAAGCCATCATAAATTACTTGTCATACATTATACATTAGTTGTCATAAACCTAAGTTTGTATACATAGGATTAACTTCTTTTTACAGTGCCAGGGTTAAAAGAACTATAGTGCTTGATGGAGAAGCAAAGATAGCATAGTGTAGTACTTGTAGTAGACTCCCAAATAGTTTAGACATGTACCCCAATCAGCACCTCTTCAAATATATTTGCTTATTTACTTATAAATTATATGTATGTTGTTCTCATCGTCAGTCTTAGGATGAAATATGCTTACAGCGGGATTTTTTAAGAGGCATTATAAATCTGTTTTCAAATGACCATCCTACAGTTACGATGTTTTTTGATTGACTTGTTAGATCAGATTGTATTTTTTTGTTATTATGGGACTAACAAAGGTTTCACTAGGAGGAGTATTAGTTTTGTCTTTTTTGTCTTGTGCTTGTATTAATATTTTGTTTAATCTGGTTTCTTTGTAGGCACCTTCTGCAGCTTATTGTTTGTGTGAGTAAAAATTACATCACATCCATAATTCCACTGAACTGGGCACACAAAAACTGTCATATATGTCACAGTATACTGAAAAAGAGCCAGCAGGTAAGCAAGGTATCTCTGTCAATTCCTATACATTGGGAACTTTACGTTTTTCCCTCCGGGTACCTTGAGTACCATATGTAAATCTGATCTGGTATTACTTAAGGCCACTTTCAGTCTATATATTGAATATTTAAAGTTTCATTTCTAATTTTCAATATGAAAATAAATACATAGAAATTCTCATATTTTCTTTCACACTCCCTTGGCATCTATTATGCTTTCCACTCTGGAGACTATGTCTTGAAGTTGTTGTTAAATGCACTGATTCTGAAGTCATATTACTAGATTATTGGAAAAGTGACTTAAATACTTAATTTTAACCTTAATTTTTTGATTTTTAAAATAAAATATAGTATCTACCTCATTAAGTTGTTGAGGGGATTAAGTAACATAACACTCGATATCATTTATTATAAATACATATTTCTTTCATGCTTGGAAGCAATTTATTTTAATACAGTAAGACAAAAATATATAATTTTTCTACTTATTGACTATGCCATATACTGAGATAATGTTTTGTTTAGTGTCTGTATTGTATATGTAAAATCTAATTGACTAAGCAAACTTATACTTAATATATATATAAAAGTGTTATACTTAGTAAAAGATGCTACTGTTTACTGCTATATATATTCCTTAGTCATCAGAACTTAGTATTCAAGTTATTCAAATGTTAATGGCTTTTCTTACCATAGTGTATACCAGTGGTGATTTTGAAAGGTAGGATAGCATGTGTTTGATCCAGTTTATCTCTTTTCTTTTGGACAATTTCATCTGACCTTAATCTTTAGGATCTATTTATTGTGTTCCAGTCGGTTCTATCCAGTACAGATACCATTTAAAGAAGTTACCTTTACCTTTGATACATATGTATTTGCTCTTAATGTAATTGAAACTATCATCATATCATGTGTTAGTAATTCACTCAACAAATATGTATTGAGCACTTATATGTAAAGTACTCAACTTAGGTAATTTAGAGGATCATTCTCCAGTCGTTAATGGGCTTTTGCACTACAATAATTTGACATATGAAAAATCTTTTTTGGTAGGTTACATTATAAAAATCTTAAGTACCTTAAAGGAACCAAACTTCAAAAGATATTTTTTGGGATAAAGAGGTCACGTAACTCTCATAACATAGTATTTCATGTTACTTTTCAAGTCTGTTTCATAGTGCTAGTAAGGTACACTTGATGTAAACTTTAGTAGTATATGACTTGGCAAATTCTAGCATATATATTGAAAGACTACTCCCACTAGTTGCCAGAATAAAGGTCATTACTGTACCTCTTTTATTTTTAATTCTGTTTTTCAGCAATGGATCAAGAATCCAGCAAAGCTGCCTGGCCCAAACCAGCAGGAGGATATCAGACAATCACGGGCAGGAGATATGGAAGAAGACATGCATATGTCAGTTTTAAACCGTGTATGACCAGGCATGAAAGAAGCTTAGGTCGAGCTGGTGATGACTATGAAGTGTTGGAACTAGATGATGTTCCAAAGGAAAATTCCTCCGGTATGCAACATGGAATTATTTAAGAGCTATTAGTAAACATAGAAATTGATCTTGTAATATTTGAAATTGTGAGTTGGGTTTTATGTGTGTCTATGCGTATAAATGCTTTTCATTTTCTATCAAGCAATTCTATTTTGAATTTTTTATTGAATTTAATATTAATAGTATATATATTTAAGCATAGATGAAAATAGAATACAGCTAATCATTAAAATATAACTACATTAGCATGTTAGTGATTACATTGTCACATCCCTTCAGCCAGAGGAAATCTTAATCTTTCAATCAAAAAAATTATTTTTTCATGTAAACTGAATATATTTTGCTCTGAATATTAATTTTAAATAGTTTTTTTGTTTTAATTGTACCGCTCAATAATTTAGCTTGTCTAATTTAATATTTTAAAATCATTAAATACAACTGTCAAGTAATGCTTAGTTATTCATTTAAAAATTTTTAATTATTCAGTGGTTTGAAAAAGTATTTTGCAGATATCCATGCATTATAATGATATATTTTGAATCAATATGATTTCCCTTTTGTCCTGAGGAAACTGGATAATTCTAGATGATTTTTTTACTGTCATTGATGTACAAGAATCTGAATTATTAGCTAAGGACATTCTGTTAAAGAAGCCTTTTTATGATATGGCAAGATTGTTTTTGTTATTTATAATTTATAAATTTTAATTCCAACAAATCTCAGATGTCTTCATTTTTATTATTACATTAGCAGTAATAAGTCATGCTAAAGTAATTTATAGACTAGATAAGAATTTACTCTTGCCTTGAGATTCTGATAAACTGTGGCAAAGAATCAACATTTTGATGTTTTTATTTGTAGCTTATAACATACTTAAAATTAACTCATTATTATAGATGTATTACAACAATTGATTTTGGGGGTACAAATCTATTATAAATATAGACACTGATATATAATCTTCTCAATTGACATCAGACACAATAAAGTCTTATTTCTGTTAGATATGTAACCTGTTCTTATACCTATTATAAGTACTTTTGCAGTCTTTTTCACCTGCATGTAATCAAATAAGTCAAGTTTGAATTGCACATCCCAACAGCTGGGAGGGCAGGTTGGTTACCTTATGCCTTCACTTATGCCTCTTATTGTATAGTCTCTCATTAGCCTCTCATTTTTAATGTCTTTTACAGAATGTTTTAGGTATTAGAATTTAGATCAAAAACCTCCAAAAGACATCTGAGAGAGATAATATTGAGATGCTATACAATAGCATAAATGGAACTCAGAGGGTAACCATTCTGCCCTCTCAGTTAACTTAGGGAATATAGAAGCACCTGTCAGAAATTCATTTATATTCTCAAGTAAGAAATTATTGGAATGATTTCTACTTAAGTAGCCATTATTAAATCAAATTTTATCTAAATTAATCCCTCCAAATATGTTTTCTTTTGTTCTCTACGAAGGTTCCAGTCCATTGGATCAAGTTCAGTCTTCTTTACCCAACGATCCTTTATTTGAAAAAAGTGAAACAGAAATTTCCATTTGTGATACAACATTGAATCAAACTATCGAGAGCAGTCCATCCTTTGCTGCAGTACATCATTGTGAGGAAGGCAGGGACACCTTAGGAAGCAGTAGGAATCTTCATAATCACTCTGAGGGAGAATATACTCCAGGAGCTTATAATGCTTCAAGTGTCCAAAATGGAATTGCATTGGTTCATACTGACTCTTATGATTCAGATAGCAGACGTGGAGAGGATAATGACCGTCTTCAGCTTTCTACAGAAGTTGTGGAAGCTGGTAGATATCAGGAAGCACTGGGCAATACAATATTTGAGTTGGGAAATGAAGTAGAGGCATATACTAGTCTTTCACCGCCAGTTTCCTCTTTTAACTGTGAAATAAGAGATGAGTTTGAAGAGTTAGATTCAGCGCCTTTAGTGAAAAGTTCTCAAGGTGATACTGAGTTTGTCAATCAGATGTCCTCTTCTGAAGATGAAGTCGTTAGAAAGAAAGAACAAAATAATATTAGCCAGGAGAGACAGACAGAAAATTCAACTGAAGATTCAGCCTGTGCTCTGGGGCATATGTGCAGTGAACAAAATACCAGGGATAGGGCCAACCAGGGAAGTTCTCCTGAACAGGTAGTGAGACCCAAAGTTAAAAAACTGATAAGTTCAAGCCAGGTGGACCAAGAAACAGGTTTTAATAGGCATGAAGCTAGACAAAGAAGTGTTCAGAGGTGGAGGGAGGCCTTGGAAGTTGAGGAAAATGGCTCAGATGACCTTTTAATAAAATGTGATGACTATGCTGGAGAACATGACTGTATGTTCTTGGATCCACCCTACTCAAGAGTTACACAGAGGGAAACAGAAAATAACCAAATAACGTCAGAAAGTGGAGCCACAGCAGGAAGGCAAGAAGTTGTGGATAACACCTTTTGGAATGGTTGTGGAGATTATTACCAACTATATGACAAAGATGAAGATAGGTAAGGTTTCACTCAGTGCTTTGCCAGATTGTATAGTGAGCAAAGTGGTTTATCTCTAGTAACATGATGTTTGATGGATAGGGTTCTCTGACTTCATCAGGGAATTAGATATTTATCAAATATTCTTATTTACCATGTGCTAACCATACATGCAAACTGCTGGTTAGTTTTTCACAGAAACTTTCAGATGTTTCAGGAGTTTATTGAAATTATAATTTCAAATAATGATTGTTAGTTGTTATAAAATGTTAGAGATCATAATCACTTTAATCCTTAATCGCTTTAATTCTTAATCACTTTTATTTTAGTTAATAAAATACAAAGTAAACAGTTATGGTATTTAAAAAAAAATTCTATGTTAAGCCAATCTGGGTTTAAAAAGTAATTAAAGTCATAGAAAATTTTGATTGATAATATTGTATTAACTTTGCCAATATTTATTAATATCACCTATTTCTTTATTCTTCCTGTTGGCTTTTCCTATTGCTAAATTTATTTTTTACTTACGTTTATGTAGCATTTAATTTTTATTAACATTTGCGGATGAGGAAACTAAGGCACAACAGAGTTACAAAGCCAATAAATGGTGAAGCTGGAATTTGAATACCTACTTATTGCCTGGCTCCAGATTCTGTGTTCTTCACCACTACATTTACTGTTTTCAAGAGAACACATAACTTTTCCTATAAGCATTTTGATTCCTCTTTAAAAAATAGATTTTTTCCCCCTCAAACTGTAAGAAGAGAGAAATGGAAATTTCTTTGACTACAGTGCAGACTTTTCATTGCCCCAGAGTCCAAATGTTCAGGTTATCTTTTTAACCTAGTTGTAATCCCAACTATGCTCAATTACAGTGCAATTTCAAGATTTTATTAACTTGTGGAAATAATTGTTATTTGTTTAAACTAGAAAGTGCTGCAAAGGAATAAATTAATCCTTTAGAATATAAATTCATTTTATGTATTTTATTTCATATAAAATTAATAAAACGAGGTTTTTTTGGACAGATGAATTAAGCTTCTATAATATAGTATTTGTAACTTGTAGAAACAATCGAAATATAATTTCTACTGCTATCTTGGAAGTGTATAAACTTTAAAGGCTAGTAGACAATATGTAACCTACTGTTTTTTAAGTAAAGGATAAAGGTAGTTAAAAACTTTTGCCTGATTTGTTTCTATTTTTTCAGTTTAGGTTCACAGTCTCACTTTTATCCAAAATCCACAAAGTTCTAAAAATGGAAAATGGCAATAAAACCTGACTAATGTTAATTTATTTCATGGCAGATCTTGATCTGAACTAAAATGAGGCCTTTTTTCTGAGCAGTGATACATTTCGCAGCAGTAATATGAGTATTTGATTACTGGGTTCTGGCTTGGATCCCACTGGGAATTATTAGGTAATCATTCTAAATCTCGGGGGGGGAAATTTTTAATTTCAGAATGTTTTCAATCCTAGGATTTTTGGATTGGATCATGAACTCTATTCTGCCTCTAGGTTACTTTTTAAAAAAATATAGTGTAAGATAACTTATCTTTTGAAAGTATAAGTATAGGTTGTTGCATTTTCTCCCCCAATTACATTTTTGCTTTTTTGAAGAAAGTCATTTAATTTGGCTGTGCCATCTCCACTATAGACGCACTAATCGAAAATAAAAACCTCTTTTATTTGCTTTTTATAGTCAGGCCTAATATCATCTAATGAAGTTGATGAAATCTTTACACTGTTTGCCAACCTCAAGAGAAGGGGTAGTTTTCTTGCCTCTTGGTTTTTAAATTGATTCTGTTTTTCATTAGAAGTGTCTTTTTTTCCTTAGAATGACTCTGGACTTTTAATGGTTATAGGGAGTTACCTTAGTATATTTATAATGTGTTTTTCCTTAAGTGATATGTCACTATTATGAACAATGATTTTTTACAAACGGAATATACAGATGATAATAATACTTATAGTTAATAGAAACTTTTTGTCTTTACACGTTTTAGTAATGTATTGACTTGCAGAACCTGTAGTTGGGGTGTGCTGAAATGATGAAACTAATTTTGGAGCATTCTTTAAAACACATTGAAATGCCAGAAACACTTAGGATTTTTTTGTTTTTTTTTTAAGACTCTTCACAAAGTAAGTTCTCAAAGGTAATGATTCTACCTAAGATTCCACTTATATTTTCGTCTTTAAGCCTTAAGATATGTTTTAGGACCTCATTTCAGTAGTCTACAATTTTGAGGAGTAATTCTATTTCTGCATTACTGTTTTCAGTTCCTCTACCCTTACTTTCTGCAAAGCATCACAGTTGCCAGATGCCTTTTAATATGGTACCAGATAAAGGTTGAAATTTAACAACTGTACACTTCTGTGTAGTTTCATTTTGCCACTTGTTCACTACCTGATGTTTTGCTGTAGTCCTGTTCAGTTCCCGTATTAACAGGTTAGAGAAATGGGGAAACACAGTGACTTTACCTTAAATACTTTGAGAAGAAAAGTAAAAATACCTTCTATTTTGAGTCTTTGAGATTTTTTTGAGTTTTTACTGCTTTGTGAAACTTAAAAATTATATACCTGAAAAGTTTTCTTGTTGTGTTCTGTTATAGCTACAAATAGAACTCCCTTACCAAGAACATAACTAAAATTTACTGTGACATTTGTAGATATAAGACATTTGGCCACTTAAAAAATATATAATTTATAATTCTTTATAAGTGGAAAAGTATTTTAATGAATGAGTGACCCATTTCTTCCCTGAAAAATTCTAAATGATCACTTAATCACATCTGAAACATTACAGTCATGGGATAAGCATTACAGCTGGTAGCATTGCTCTGAGCTGTTTGACAGGAACTGAACTCCACCTTATTAAATTAGAACTGCAAGGGAAATTTTAATAGGCAACATATAATTACCAGACTTGGAATTAGACCAAAGAGCTAAGGTTAACACCCAGCTCTTTTGAAATATACCCTGAGAACTTTAATAACTGTCTGAGGACAAGATCTTGAGTTTAAAGCAAACTTTAAGCCATGCCAGCACATTTTAACCTTGGACCTAACTGTTCTAAAGAGAGGCATACCATCTCCTGACCATTTCTTATAGAACTTGATGTTTCTTGCACACTGTTTCTGTACTGAGACCTTAACCTTGCTTAAAAGGTAAAAAACCTTACCTAGAATAAAAACGTCAGGATTGCTTTTTTATTGTTGTTGATGATGTTGGTAGAGTAAAAGGAACATTAGCCATTTAGATTGTTTCAGTTTGATATATTCATTTATTGAAATCCTCTTGAGTGTCAGACTTTGTTCTCAGTTACTCTATAAATGTAAATAATAATGATCCCTGTTCTTTGGTGTTCACTAGCCTTATGAGAAAGACAAAATGTACAGATAATTACCATGAGGCTAAATTAAGCTCTTTTTCTGTTTTTATATAAGTTAGCCGAGAGTCATGAAGAAAGCTCCTCTGATCATCCTGTAGCCTAGCAAATAAAACATCTATGAGCAGCCGAAACAAAGATTTTAAAGCATGTGCTCTAACATTTTAGCAAACCTTTTAATCTTGTTTCCAAGTTCATAGAAGTTTAGGAGCAAATTACAGATAAATAGCTTTTATTTATCTGTGTATTGTAATCTGTAACTCCCTAGCATGCATGAGGACTCCGTGCTAGGGTAGTTTTCTTGGCTCTTGGTTTTTAAATCCGTGCTAGGGAGTCCTCATGCATGCTAGGGAGTTACAGATTACAGTATTCTGAATATTAAAGGAAAGAACCAGAAAGTTGTAAAAGGCAGGCACAATTTAAAAATAACCATCTGGGCCTTATTTACTAGATTAAGCAGCCTTATAGATTTGAACAGCTTCCATTTGTATTACTGTATTACAACAAAGTTCAGTGTTAATAGTGGTAAAATGTCCCAGACTGCTTAGATTACGTTCAGTACACTACCTTTGAAAATCTAGAGAATTATATGTTTTAACACTTTTCCATTCAGAGTATATTTTTATTAAAACTCAAAGTGTTTTTGATCCTCAGCTGGTCAGGTAACAAATTTATCTAAAATTTCACTTTTCCCTAAGCTCCTATATATTGAATATTTATGGATACAATAAATGTCAGGGAAGACAAACCAGTTCCTTGAGAGATTTAGCGAAGAACAGATTGCTTTAGGTTTTACTTATAGACGTTATATCTACTTAGGATTCATACAAAAATTATTTGTTTAGAAATCACATATAATTTAATTCTATATGTGAAAAAAGTTTTTTTGATTCATAATTGAATGTGTAAGGAGTAACATTCAATTAAGTTATAGTTGTTGCTTTTGAATATAGCTCTAAACGCTAATGGGAGACAAGATTAATGATAGACTATAGAAAATCAAAATGGTACTTAATTTAGTTTTTACTTTGAGAAATTTAAAATGTTTAACTCGTGTGCTTTTATAATCAAGAACAAGTAGATCTTTTATTGCACAATTATTTTGTGTCCTGTTCTGGTGCTTTAAAAAAGTTATTTTTAAATCCTTTCTCATTTTGCTTTTAGTTTCATAGACTCTCGTCACTCTGAGTAGATAATTTTATCTCTTACTATCCTGGAGATACTGAAATGGTTAAACATGAACTTTTCTGTTTTTCTCTTCTCCATGTTAGAATATTTCAATATCTATTCCTATTTTTAATTTCTTCTTCAGTGAAGAGAGGTAAGTAACTCTTCTCATTCTGTGCCTATAGTCATATCTGACACCTTACTTTATCTATTATCCTTATTCCTAGGTTGCTTCCCTCTGCCTTTCATTCTCTAATTTTTCTAAATCTTGGGAAACCTTCACATGATTTTGCTCCCTCTATTAACCAATTGCCTGTTTGTTTTCTCTTTCGCTGCTGAATTTTCAGAATAAGTGTTTCACACCATGTTCTAGTCCTTCACTCTCCACTCTTTAAATGCCTCCAAATCTAATTCTCAGTATTATTTCTCTATTCTCTAATGTTAACAGTGACCTCCTAATTTCCACAGCCAATTGACTTCTCACAGTACCTGTTTTCTTTGACTTCATTGCTCCTATTGAGCTGTTTGCTCACCCTTTCCTGCTTCTCTTCCATTGCCCTATGTTGGATACTTGAAAATTACCTACTTAGAGGTGAGGGTTATGTATAATGAGTAATAATGATATAGGACAGGGGTTTGCAAACCTTTTCTTAAAGGACTAGACAGTAAATATATTAGGTTTTTCTGACCAAGAGGCAAAATCAAAGATAAACATGTAAAATACCATTTTTAGCTCACAGACCATTAGGAAAAAACAAAAAACAAAAAACAAGAAAAACAGCAGGGCCAGAGATTTGGCCAGAGGGCTGCAGTTTGCCAATTCTTGACATATGCTTCTTAAATATATTGACTATTGATGATAGACATTCTTTTTATATTAAAATTTAGAGATAGTTCATTAATCCAGAAAAGTTTAGAAGTTTCATGTGTTGCTTTTCTGAACAGGAAAATATTCTGAGTAAAATGTTTTAAAAATGAGATTATCTTTAGTAAGTACATTAAAAATTGCCACAAATTAATATAGAAACCTTACCCTAATTGTTAAAGAAATATCATAATTGGAGTTAGTAATTCAGCTTTGAATTTGAGAAGCTTCATAGTCAAGGAAACATAGCTCAATAAGCTCTTCTCAAAATGTTTTCTAAGTTACATTTTGACACTGATATATGCCTAGGAGTGATTTACTTGATCTTATAAGCAACTTGAGCTTATACCCATCAGAAAGAACACCTTTTATTTGCTATGCCAGGGCTATACTGCATTTCTTCTCCAGGATGTTTGTGCTCTGTTTCCCATCATTTACTGAAAATTGGATGCTGATTTTATGTTATTTTTTTTTTACTTTTAACATCTCAGAGATTGGATTAGTGCTGTTCTTTCTTAATAGCATCTTGATCTCTTGGGTTCATCTACCTATAGAAAGAGGAACTCACTGACTAATTTAGATATTAATAATACATCATCATAGAGAAAATTTCTTAAACAATTACCACTTCCTTTCAAAAACATAAACTAAAATTTATTTTTTGGTTTCTCAAAAGTCAACGCACAAAGGGAAATCTTTAGAGGATTCTTGATCAGAATGGTTGATAAAGTTGGAAGGATCATTTAAGATTTATTTTCAACATCGATCAGTAATATTTTTATGTTCAGCAATATAAGATGTGCTTTAAGAGCAGTTAAAAGTGACCAAATTAATCAAAGTTAAATATAGCCAAAAGTAATTTGCTGGGGTTCTTTATTAACCCTTTTATTGTATCTGTTGGTTTCTTATCTAAATAGTCTCGAATTGAAATTTATTTTGTGTTCACAGTCCTACCAAAGGACGTCACTAAAGATTTGTCAGTGCTGCTTTTTATGAATTTGAATCTCTCTCCATTTTAAAGTCCTTTGTGAAAAAAGAAGAAGGAAATAGTTAAGGTTTTAAAACATGGTAATGGTGGAAATTTATTCATAGAAGATATTTCATCAGTTGCCTATATGTAATTAGAATGTGTAATAAATCTATTATTATTTACTTCAGATAGCATTTAATTTATAATTACCATGTTATATTTAAAACTGTATTCAGAAATATGTCTAAAATATGAAGAACCTATATCTAAGCACTATGGAATTATTTACTTTAATGAAAAAATAATAAATTGATAATTTCATTATTTGCCATATGCTATATTTACATTTGAAAAAGTTACATCTACTGAGTATATTTGTGTGGTTTTTTTTCAATACTTAAAAAATTGAATTAACACCCGATGACACATGTGAGACACCAGTAGTCCACTCTATACCATGTTGCCTGGTTAATACTCCATTTGATAAATGCACATGTAATGATGGTTCATTTATTTGTTTTAAATTTGCAGTTCAGAATGCAGTGATGGAGAATGGTCTGCTTCTTTGCCTCATCGATTTTCTGGTACAGAAAAAGATCAGTCCTCGAGTGATGAAAGCTGGGAGACGCTACCAGGAAAAGATGAGAATGAACCTGAACTACAGAGTGATAGCAGTGGTCCTGAAGAAAACCAAGAATTATCTCTTCAGGAAGGGTATGTTTAACAGTGAGATTTATTATTTTTTATGTATTCTACAAGAATACTATATATCACATTCAAATGTTGGCTATGCTATTAATTGCATTTATAACTACTGCGTAGGACAAGTAAGTCCTACTGATTTTTTTCATTATACTTTTGGTATTTTACAAAAAACAAATTGAAAAGACTAGTAATTTCATTATCTCTTACTGAGGTACACTGTGTTTCACTTGGCTTTATTAAAGAAAACTTGGTCATTTAAAAGATCACTTTATTCAAGTTAGGTATGAGTGAATTAGAACTGCCATTGCTATAGAGTGGAGATAATGGCAAGAGACATCCTGAGAGAGAAATTAGTGATAATATTCACAGAAATAGAGGCAGTTGCAAAAATTGAATGTTAGTTGGATGTCTAATTGCATTAGATGGGATCTCCAGAAATCAGTGATTGATAGTAAACATCTTTGTCTTTTTCTAACATTAGTGGAAATGCTCTAGTATAGGGGTTGTCAAACTTTTATACTGTGAAGGGCCAGATAGTAAATATTTTCCTCCTGGTTGCTAGTTTCTATTGCAGCTACTCAACTCTACCATTATAGTGTGAAAGTAGCCATAGCTAATATGTTAACGAATGGGTGTAACTCTTCAAACAAAATTTTATTTATAAAAACAGGCGACGGGCTAGAAATAACCTGTAGGCCATAGTTTACCAACCCTTGCTCTAGTATTTTACCAGGAAGAATGATTCCGGCTTTTAGGTTGATATACATAAATACACACATATTTTTTAAACATACTAAGGAAATATTCTTCTATTATTATTTTGTAGAATTCTAGAAAGATTGTTAAAGTCTTTTTAGCATCAGTGGAAATGATCATAAATGATTTTTCACTTTTGACCTGATAATCATGAGGAATAATTTTGTTACTAGATTTACTAATATTTATTTAACTGCCCTTGCTTCTTGAAATAAACCCAACATGATCTCATAGTCATGGTTTATTTTTGTTTTAGCGAGCTACTGAATTCCATTTGCTTATATTTTACATAGGATTTTTATATTGAGACACAGTGCAAATTATCTAGTTTTTTGTCTCAATAGCAGTTTGATACTTGCTAAAAGAATGTGTATCCTATTTTTTTTCTTTTTAAATCTTTTGGCGTTTAAAAAACTTATTTACTCTTTAAAAATTCTTTAAATAGCTTATTTATTCCTTTAAAGGTTGTTAGTATTTTCTTGTGAACCCTTCTAGGCTTGGTATTTTATTGTGATGGAGTATCTCTGATAATTTTAATATTTTTCTCTGATAATTGATTCATTCTGTTTTTAGTCTCATGGAATGTATTTTGGTGAATATCTTTTCTTAGAAAAAATCTGGCAGCTTGTATTAACGTTAAAATTTATAATTCTCAAAAGGTATAAATTTCCAGCTTGAGAGTATTCCTTTTTTATTATTATTTTAGCTTTATTTAGTGCTTTTAATGTTGCTTTAGTTAATTTAAAAATTAACATAATTAAGTTACAAGATATGATATTAATGAAAAATTTTTATTTTAAAATAAATTGAACTATATTTAGGATGCACTAAAATCTCGCAGTAAAAATGCTATGTGCCTCCAGTTGACAGAAAAATTTTTTTTATAAAATAATTTTTAATTTGAATAACGAAGTTCTACTTTGTTTTGTCAGTTCACATTTTCGATGATAATTTTTTACAGTATGCCAATTATAAATAAAATGAGATAGAGATAACACATAAGTTAAAATTTCTTACAAATATAGATATTAATATACAAAACATAAATGAAATTAACCTGGGAGTAATATATATTAGAAAATCTGTAAAGAAAGAAATTTGCAGACATAATTGGTTTAAACAGTGGTAGGTTGGGGTGGAGTTTTTTGCTTTTCCTGATTTTTAAGTTCAATCTTCTTTAATCACTATTATTTAGTTTCCTGAGTATTATTGTTTTATATGTAATTTGTGATAATATTTATTTATTTAACATATTTATGGAGCATTTAATATGTGCCAAGCATTGTGCTGGATCCTGGGATTATATCAGTGAACAACACAAATAAGATTCCCTTTTGAAGCTCACATTGTAGTGGGAGAGGCACATAATAAACAAGATAAAAGCATGATAAGTGACAAACTGTGATGATAATTGTGAAGGAAATAAAACACTAATGTGACAAGAAGTAACTGATAGGGGCCTACATTAATTAGAATGGTCAGGGAGGACTTCTCTGAGGAATTGACTTTTGAGTTGGAATCTAAAAGGGAATTAGCAGTTTTAAGGAAGAGCTTTCTAGGCAAAAAGAAAGGTAAGAGCAAAGGTTTTGAAAAGGAAATGGTTTGGCATGTGTGAAGGTAGCGGGGCTTAAGTGAATGAGTGAAGAGTTGTATGGGATGATGTGAGCAGGAACCAGATTACACAGGACATATAGCATCTGGAATTTAGTCAGAGATCAGTGAGATTTTAAGTGGAGAAGTAATTGATCTGACACACATTTAAAAAAATCACTAGCTGTTTTGTGGTAGTTGAATTGGGACTAGTTAAAAAGGGGACAGGGGATGAGTTAGGCTGTTGGATGAGGGGATGATAGTGAGAATTAAGAAAAGTAAATGTGTTTGAGAATATTTTCAAGTTGTAAATAATAGAATGGACTGGGAGTAAAATGAGGGAGAATGAGGAATCAATCAGTTATAATTGAGTTTTTTGGTTTGAGCATTAGTTATATGCTAATGTCATTGACAGAGATGAGGAAGTCTGGGGAGAGAACTGGGGAGTAGGAACTCCTTTTGGAAGTTTTATGTGCCAGTTAGATAGACATGCAGATGGTAAGTAGGCACTTGGATATTTAATTTACAAATTTAAGAGAAATCTCCCAGATTATAGTTAAATATAGAGATATATAACTACAAACAGAAACACATTTGGAAGTCATCAGCGTTGATATCCTACAATAATAAAACAGTGATTTAGTTAAAAAATAAAGGTAGGAAGTGAGGTGGACAGAACTAAAACGCTGGACAGCAATAGTATTTAAGTTGATGAGGAAGATCAGAGTTGAAGTGTATTGTTTTGGAGAGGATTGAAAGTTAAGTTTGTTTGTTTGTTTGTTTGTTTTTTGCCCCTTCCCCCTCCCCTGTACCCTTTGGTAACCACTAGTCTATTGTCCTTGTCCATGAGTCTCTGTTCGTTTGTCCTGTTCATTTGTTGCTTTTAGGTTTTTATCCCACATATAAGTGATAGCATGTGGTTTTCAACTTTTTCTGTCTGGCTTATTTCACTTAGCGTGATTATCTCGAGGTCTATCCATGTTGTTGCAGATGGCAGTATTTCATCTCTTCTTATGGCTGAGTAATATTCCATTGTATGTGTGTACCACATCTTCTTTATCCAATTATCTATCGTAGGACACTTTGGTTGTTTCCCTGTCCTGACCACTGTAAATAATGCTGCTATGAACATTGGTGTGCAAATATCTTTTCGGATGTGGGTTTTCAAGTCTTTGGGGTAAATACCCAGTAGAGTGATTGCTGGGTCATATGGTGGATCAATTCTTAGTTTTTTGAGGAACCTCCATACTATTTTCCATAGTGGCTGTACTAATTTTCAGTCCTACCAGCAGTGTATGAGGGTTCCTATTTCTCCACATTCTCTTTAACATTTGTTATTACTTGTCCTGTTGAATACAGCTATTCTAACAGAAAGTTATCTTTTGACATAAGTTAAATTTGTATGGTAAAATTTCAAGAATAACCGGTATAATAAATAAATATAGAGTATATGTGCTAGAAACCTATAGAGAAGGAAAAAAGGAATAAAGAGTGGAAAAAGAACATTTAAAGTCAATCCAAATAAAAGTAAAGAAAGGAATAAAAATGCATTAAAAAAGAAAAATACAGATGAAAAATGTAGGATGTAGGAACAAGTCCTGCAATAAATATAAATTGCCTAATTTTTCCTTGTAAAAGATAAAGCTTCTAATCAGATGGATTTCTTTTTAAAGTTAAATGTTGTTTACAGAAGACATACTTAAAGCGTAAGTATACAGAAAGATTGAAAGTAAAAGGATAGAAAATATTTCAGGCAAATACTAACTTTTTAAAAAATTGAGTAGTTATATTAACATTAGCAAAGAAAACTTAAAAAAGTATTATTGGGGAGAATGAGGGTCACTATATAATGATAAGTTTAAATTACCAGTAAAATGTAGCAGTTTTTAACTTTAATGCACTTAATAAAATAGACTCAATATATAAATCAAAATTTGACCAAACTAGAGAATATTAACAAATTTACTATCATATTGGGAAATTTTTAAATACCTTTCTCAATTTACTGATGATTTATGGAAATAAAAAATTCGTCTATCTTTAGATTTGAACAACTCATTTAAGCATGGTTTAATGAACACCGTATCCTGTGGACTACACAAACACGTAAAAACTGAACATGTCCTAGGCTACAAATTACAAATTAACATGATTCAAAGAACCAATATCCTGCAGACTATATTTTCTTACCATAATGCTATTAACTTAGGAATAAATAAAATATAAACTTGTAAAAACCCTATGCGTTTTAAATTATCCATTCTTCTGAGTAACCAAAACAATGAAGAAATCATAATAGAAGTTTAAATGTTCACAAGTCAATGATAATTTGTGGGAAGCAATGAAATTGATATTTAAAGGGAAATTTATCTTTTAAAAATGCTTGTGTTAGAAAAGAAGAAAAGCTGAAAAAGGGGCTGTGCGTTTAACTTAAAATAGCAAAGAAATATTATCATAAACAAAAAAGGAGGTAAGAATGAGAATAGGAAAGATAAAAGCAAAAATCAAGGAAGTAGAAGACAGCTACAGTAGAGAGGATTAAAGAAATCAGAATTTGAAACTTTAAAAACTAGGCAATCTATTTGGGTAGTGAACAAGGAAGTAAAGACAAGGCACAAGTAAACAATACTGAAATACAAAAGCGGATATAGCTACACAGCAAAGACTAAAGTTTACAGTACTAAAAAGTACTGTAAACTTTTTAAATTTGAAAACTTAGAAGAAATCAACAAATTTCTAGAAGAATGGAATTTACCAAAACACACTCAGGAAGAAATAGAAAGACTGAGTACTGTTATACCACAGATATGTAATCAGTGGTTTAACCCATTTCCCATTTACCTTGAAATAACTCGCAGATTACAGTCCTAACCCTACCCCTAAAGTTTGTCATGAAATGTCTGGCTTTTATTATTATTTTTGCATCGCTCTAGTATATTGATAGTCTTTGGAAACAAATTACATCATTCTGTTCATCGCATTCTGCTTTTAGTAGTGGTACTTCCATTTACAAAATATGGTAATGCTCAATCGCTGAAAATGTCAAATCCTAGAAAACGTAGCACTCCTACGCGTGATGTTAA